>NC_091879.1:4564505-4868720 GCF_019399895.1 Cardiocondyla obscurior | reverse complement strand
TGACCGAGACGGAGTTTGCTCCACCCCGTTGGTTCGCTTGCTCCAGGAGTCGGTTCGGTTCGGATGTTCGCTGCGAGGCGAACGGCACGAGAACGGTGCGCGACTTCCCCGAGTTCGGCTTTTTATCTCGCACAAGGCGACATCCGGGGGTATCCTTGTTCGTGGCGCCGGCCGCGGTATTCCGCGGTACCGTGCGCGTCGCGCTCGCTCGGATGAGTTCGGGGCCGCTCGGATACGCTCGTTCCGCGGGACTTGGCGCGTTCCGCGGTACTCGTTATAATTACGTATTTCGATGATCGGTTTCTTCGGGAGCCCCCCGCGCTCCCTTGCCTGGCCGAGAGGATGGTCGTCTCGTCCGTTCTTCACCGGGAACGATGCTCATTCTGGGGGCATCGTTACAAGGTTTCTTATTCAGAGCTATTGAGATTCTTTTTTTTTTTAGCAAAATTTTTATAAATGTCTTAACTAACTATCAATTAGATTTTATTTTATTTTTTTAATTAATTAAATAACTTATTGGTCCATGCATGCAATGTTAAATAAATTTATTTTTTATCAATTTTTGTAAAAAAGTATATAAAGATCTTTAGCACCTCTGGGCCATTGTCTTTTTTTAATTCGCGCATTATCTATTTCAATCCAACTATTAGATTGTCTACAAATACTTCTATAATTTCCTTCTTCAATACTTGAACCATAATGAAATATGGCATTCATAACTTTATATGATTTTTCAGCTATTATTACTGTAGCCGTTGGAATATGAGATATATTACAACTACGTATTGCTTTTACAACTTTATCGTCTTTTAACGAAAATATTGCAAAATGAATAATAATTATATCTTTTGTCAATGTTAATTCTTTTTTAAACAGTACACTATTTCCTGTACAATTATCACAAAACCCGTTATCAGTTTGATGCCACTGAGAGTATGTAACATTAAATAAATCTTGTAGATTATAGCTGTGTTTGTTAAAATTAATAATAGGTATTGAAATAAATAAATTATTAAAACAAACTGTTTTTGTATATTGCCACGTAACACACCGAGTAGTAGAAGTTACTTCATGCTCTACTGATTCTCTTATACACTCGTACCTTGTACACAAAGTTGTTAAAAAATCGATTCCATCTAGTTTTATATTCATCGTAAACGATTCTCCTAAATCTTGTCGAACATCATATGTATTTAAATTACTCATTCCATATTCATACCGATGCATTAACATACGTAGAATATTTGATTTATCACAATTAAGCAGTTGCTTTCTAATAGGACTTAAATGAAATAGACATTGTATAACCGTATTAGCATAACATACAACATTTTCTGTATTTTCAAAACCACGTAAAACCCAAGTGGTATTTATTTGTAACATTTGATTTTGCTGACCATTCTCTTGAACGGCTTCGACTAGTTTAGATTGTATCCATAGAATATCTTTCACTTTGATACGACGTTCCTTTTGCATAGTAATTATTTCTGCCTCTGGTTTGTACTTATATTTTAGTCGATTGTACTCGTCAATAGCTTTTTCGTCAGCTGTCACTTTGGAAGGATCAAAGTTAATCAAATGCAATCCTTCCACAGTTGTTACTCGAGACAATGCAACGTAAGATTGACCACAATTAAATATAGAATTGCCTATATCAATAACAGCAGTCTGTAAACTCAATCTTTGACTTTTATGAATAGTTATTCCATAACTCAGACACAGTGGAAATTGTTTTCTTACAACAAATGCTTTATCCACCACTTCAAATTTAACGTTTACTTTTTCTATCAAATATTCTAATCCAGAAGGTAAAAGCAATTTAATTTTTTCCACACAATCAGTAGATATATCTCGTACAACTGAAACTACTGTAGCTATTGTACCGTTCACCAGACCCAATGTAGCATCGATATTACGCCTTATCATAACTTTTGCTCCAATTTTAATTACAATTTCTTTTGAAAGTCCAGCAGTTTTAGAATTATCATCGTCATTATTTGATAATACTTTTAATACTTTTTTTTTTAAATATGAAGTACAGTCAATTGTATCTTCAGCAATTAATAATATCTCTTTTGAATCAATGCGACTTAACATAGCTGTATTGAGAGCGTCACACATATGACGTGCAGGTAGGAGACAAACAGCGTCCGATGAACAATTATTAATAAAATCGCATAATTCCTTTAATCTGGATTCCAAAGAATCACCTTTAAAAATTATTTTTCTATTTTCAAGTACGACACGATCAGTCGTTGTCAATATACCAATACGAATTCTCGACAACAATTGCTTATATGTATCGTCTTCTCGCTGACGCATATTAATCGTCAATTCATCGTAATGAAATAACGTAGACCACAAATTAATAGCAGTTATAGAACCAATGCATTTGTTAATTTTATCATTTGATAATTGCGCAAAAATACAATCTTCACGTACAGGAGGCAATTGAAGTAAATCGCCAAATAAAAGAATGTGTTTTTTACCGAACCAACCATCTTCAACGTCATTTGTATCAAAGATTTCTGTCAATCGAAAATGTATATACATTAAAATCAAATTTGATATCATTGACACTTCATCAATTACAAAGAGAACAACTTCTTTAAGTTCAGTTCGTAAAACTTTTAATACATGATTTGACAATGGTTTATACTTTGAAGTCTGACCATGTTCAACAGGTAATTGAAGTAATCTGTGAACAGTCAAACCATCAATGTTAAACGCTGCTATACCAGTAGGTGCTGCTAAAGCGGTATCTTTGTTGAGATTATGTTTAATCCAACATTTAATCGTTTTAATTAAGAAACTTTTTCCAGTTCCACCTTCTCCACTAACATATAAACGTAATATCGAATCTTTCGACCTTACCGTATCAATGACTCTATCAAATACTCTTAGTTGATCCGCATTTAATTTTGCTATTATTTCTGAAACATCGATATTATCTATTTTCTCACCAAGATCTCTAAAATCTTGCATCGCTTCACCAGCTTCTATATTTTGAATACCAATCGGATTATCAGGATCATCCTGAGACACATTCTTTTGTTGTAATTCTTCATCAACTTGCTGAACCAACTGTTTTGCATTTTCAAATGCTTTTTGCAATTCTTGTACTTTTTCATGATATTGCAATGCCTCTGTAAGATGTAATTTTGCTTTTTCAAATGCTTCTGCATAAGTGTCACAATTATCTTTATTAAGATCGTTTAAATTTCGCCATGGTTTAAACATAAGCAGTAAAGAAAAGAAGTAATCTTCGGGCTGTGTTTCAACATTGTATTTATAGTGATTAATAAGACATGCACATCGTCGTCGTTTAAGAAAATGTTTTATATCTATTTTATAATATTCAATTAATTTATTCTTTGGCTCCGTTGTCGTGACATCATACCACTTTGCGAACTCGTAAAGAGACACTGATTCCAATTTTTCCACTCTATTTGGATAATAATCATCTACTAAAGCCGGACAAAATAAATCTGTGGATTCTTCATCTAGAGCTTCAATCTCTTTACGACTTTTTAATTTTTTCTGTCGTATACGATTAACGTTCAACCATTTAATAGTAGTATTACGATCAGTTCCATATAAAGGAATACTTATTAATGTATCTGCAGCTTCAAGAGCTCCACATTCCCTATTAGTTATAGATCGTAAACCATAATTCCAGAGAACACTGGCCAATGATTTATTTTTATTATTTTTAAAACTCTCAAGATCGAAGTTAGATAACTCACTTTTACCCGCTTTATTTACATACTTAGTAACATACCATGTAAGCAAGGTCGACTTTTCACCAATAAATTGTATATCCATATTTCCTTCCCATGCAGTAAGAAGCACGGGATTATAATCATTAATATCAACTTCATCTTCTGTTCTAGGAAGATCATACAATCTACTTTTATGTTTCAATTGCTTTCTACCTGCTATTGCAGTTGCTACATCTCTCATATACAATGTTTCAGTAACAGGTCGTGGAAATCCAAAACGACACCTACGAATAACTTTTCGTCCTACTTTTTTCGATCGTAGACAATAATCATTATGTCTGTGTCGTTGATGTTTATCAACACGACCGTACAATAATGGTGCAATATTTTTATCTGGCTTTTTGCAGCTAATGTATTGCGAAATAAATTTTAAAACTTCTTCTACAGAAGATTCTCCAAAAATTGGTGAATTTTTTATCCAAATTAATAAATGAAAATGTTGTATGCCTCTACTTTGATATTCTCGTCGCCAAAAATAGTGCGTTACTTCTCCGATCGGAAAATCTTTCGAACAAATAAAATCTATCATCGCTCGAAATTTATTATCAAGAAATCTCGACGTTGATACAGGATCTTTAGCAACAAGTACACTAGTACTCAACGAAGAATCTTGCCATCCATTAACTTCACGAATAAATTCACCTAAATCGTCCCATAACCATTCACTAAGACTTAACGTTAAAAACCATGTTGCAGGTCCGTAATGTCGAGCCATACAATCTAAATCGCTTCTTGGTCGACGCCAATATTGCTCTGTATTTCGAAGTACGGAAAATATAGTATTTAAATTGGACTCCAACAGTTCTTTCGACATAGCTTCTAAATATTCCGCAGCCGTATAACGGCTTCGTGGATCAATTATATTCATTTTATGATAAATTCCACGACTTAACTGACGAATATTTGCTCTATTTAACAAATAAAATAAGTATTGTTGATTCAGTCTAAATTGTGGATGCTTAGACATCAAACGACATTTAATAAATTCATGTTCTTCAAGTTTGTTTGGTCTTTTTTCATCATATTGTCCATTTTTACCGAATGGATATAAATCTGGAAAACACATCAAATCCAAATTCTTTTCACGATTATCCAAAGGTACATCTTGAATTTTTAACATTTGATACAAAGCAGTTGCAGTTTTATTTTTTTTTTTTCATATAATGGATATATAGTATATTGCTCGTAGTAACTCTCATTGTCATCTTTTTGAGTCAACATAGCCTTGCGCTGGTGTAATTGAACTTCATCATATGTCATCTTTTGCGTTTGCAAATTGGAATTATTTAAATCATTTTCTTCATTAAATGGAGCTTCTGCATCATTTTTTGTTTCTTGTGCCTGAAATTCTACGTTATTTAGACTTCCTAAATTTAATTGAACATGTGTTATGGGCAGTACAATGCCAGAATATAAAAAGTTATGAATTTTCAACCATTTTAAAGCTTGATATATTTTTTTTAAATCCACTAAATCTTCCCAAATAATTTTTGATTTAGTTGGAATATTTCTAACTAAGATACGTAATTCGTGATTTAAATTTATTGGATCAATTTTTGAACATAATTTATTAAAAGTTTCTTCTAAAGGAATTGGTAAATGAAAAGTTGAACCTTTAACTTTTTGTATTTTTTGTCTTTCTGGAATTACCTTATGAAAAACTGTTCCCATTTTAACCACAGTCTGAAAAGCTTTAGCTCTCTGTATAAGTATTTTCTCAAATTCGTTCAGAGAAGATATACACTCCGGTACATCATTTGCGAATAAATTATTTAGAATACAATAAGCAGGCAACAGTCCGCTACGAAATTTCTTATCACAATAATGACATATGTATTCAGGATTAATTTTTTGTTGATCTACATATGCCATTAAATCGTTCCAAATTGGATTACATCTACGTGTTTGAACTTTATTAATAACTTTAGAAATATTTTTCTTGTAACTAAGTCTTTCACACGATATACAAATATATCGTGGTGTATCAAGAGAACGTTTTTTCAAAACTTTAAACGCATTTTGATATTTTGAAATAATATCATCATCGCTCATAATTGTATCACTTTGCTGATGCTTGTATATATCCGCTATTTCTTGTGCTGAACGTATAATTTCCTGTAGTTTATCAACTTCACCACAAGTTAATGCTTCGTCCAACTGTAACATTTTTTGATAAGAGCTATAAAGTTGGTAAAGCAAACGTTTAATATATCTCACTTTTGGGAAATGCGGTGATAATAATTGAACTGGAATAAACATAGCTTTACAAAGATTTAAATTAATGTAACAGCTATGTGCGTGACCCTTTTTAGAATTTTCTAAATTTTTATCAAAAATTGTTACAGTGCAATCGTGAATTCTTTGTATTAGTTCTGGAATTTTCCTCAAAGTACACTTATTTATAGCTTCTAACAATTTTTGATATCGTTCGATTAGAAGCGGATCATTAACTTTACATAAAGTACCGCATAACCACGATTTTTTTGCTCGAGCTTCTACCAAAGGTAACGTATTAACAATTTGTCCTCTCGTATTTAACATTAAAGGTTCTGTTTCATTAACTTTGGATGAATTAATATCACAATACGTCGAATCAACGAAATAATTTTCAGACGAAGCTGTATGTCTAGATATACCACAAAATGCACTTATTTTGTCATCAACTGTAATACATTCTGCAGCAACAGACAAACATGTTTCAGATCTATTTTTGAGTTTAGCTAATATTTTATACATATTACGAACAAAAGTATCTCTAATATTGAAACACCACCGAACAATTTGTTCTGCTTTCAATCTTTTATCAATATAAGATTTATTACTATTAGTAATACCTTGTTTGTATAAAATATGTATCACATATGTCTCAAAAGAATTATGAGTTCTTAAATAATTTGTAGATCTAAATTTTGCATATTTTTTAAATATATTTTTGACAGGATTACTATTTTCCACTGCAACTGTGGACTCTAATTTTTGTTTCTGGTAGTATTGCTTATTATAAAGCCACTTACGCTCTGAGTGCAACCTGTAGAACGTTTTTGTCTTTTTGCACATGCTCTGAATTGAAAAAATAAAATATTCGTTTTCGTAAATGTTCTTTTTCTTTATTTTTTATGTATAAACATTGTTTTTTTATGCGATAAATTTCTTTTTTCCGTGCATAATTTTCTCTCCGTTTAGCAAGCTTATATTCGTTACTATTTTCACAGTCTTCTTTCTGTTTAGCACGTTTATTTTTTCTCTTATTATGTTCACATGGTTTTCTCTGTTTAACAATATTATTTACCGAATCTTCTTTATATTTACGCCGCTTTTTAGCACCTTTATTTTTTTCATCTTCATAATTTTGACAGCGTTTTATAGCACATCTCTTTAAATTTTGTGCATAATTCACTTGGTCATTATCATGTACATTGTCTTCTTGCTGACATTGTTTATTTTTATTAATATTATTTAATTTTTGTAATTGCTTCTTATCATATTGTCGTTTTATACGTTTCTTTGTTGCGTCTAACTCTTTTGCTCTTACTACAGCTAATGGTAACACTTTCTGTATTACGCCACATTGTAAATCTTATGGAAAATGCTCTATCATATTAGTTTCAAAAATTTTTAATAAATGCGAACGCATTTTACTCCAATCATACTTTACTTTCTCGGGTTTTATATTGAATAATAACGACACGGCGAAAGCTATGGCAAAAACACCGCAATCGTCACTATTTGGTTGTTTCTGAACAAAAGGAAATATAATTGAATTCTTTTTTTGGAAATCATATGTTGGAAACAACCTTGATAACAT
Organism: Cardiocondyla obscurior; assembly: GCF_019399895.1. Classification (NCBI taxonomy): domain Eukaryota; kingdom Metazoa; phylum Arthropoda; class Insecta; order Hymenoptera; family Formicidae; genus Cardiocondyla; species Cardiocondyla obscurior. The sequence goes on along the minus strand of NC_091879.1, from coordinate 4,861,133 downwards.
TATTAAATGATCTTCATGTACATTTTTTGAATTTAATGAATCATAAATAAATATACGTTTTGTATTGTAATAACTACATACCCAATGTTGTTGACTATATAATATTTGTATATGTTTTTTGTTCGGAGAGACAGGATTTATTGTTTGTGGTAATTGTATCCGCCACGTTGAAACAGGTTTATAATCTGAATGGTTTTCCAACAGATTGTTAAAATAATCCATATGGACATCACTTAACCAATCTCCCCGAGTAATTTCATCTTTTTCTTTAAGTTGTAAAATGACTTTTTTTTGTTTTGAAAACATGTTATTTATATTACAAATTTGTATTTATAAACAACAAAGCAATCGTTTTGTGCAGGCACACAACGGTCTGTGTTTTTTGGCACAAAAGCAGACTATGATCTTTGGTGCAGATACAACGTATAATCTTTGGCACGGAAATAGCCTATGTTTTGGCACAGAAGTAGCCTATATTCTTTGGCGCAAATAAAGTATATATTCTTGAGTACAAATGCAGCCTATATTCTTTGGCGCAAAAGTGGCCTATATTCTTGGGCGCAACTGCAGCCTATATTCTTTAGCGCAAATGCGGCCTATACTCTTTGACGCAAATGCAGCCTACGATTGTAAGCGCACAGCAGCCTACGTATGTAAGCGCACAGCAGCCTACGTATGTAAGCGCACAGCAGCCTACGTATGTAAGCGCACAGCAGCCTACGTATGTAAGCGCACAGCAGCCTACGTATGTAAGCGCACAGCAGCCTACGTATGTAAGCGCACAGCAGCCTACGTATGTAAGCGCACAGCAGCCTACGTATGTAAGCGCACAGCAGCTTACGTATGTAAGCGCACAGCAGCCTACGTATGTAAGCGCACAGCAGCCTACGTATGTAAGCGCACAGCAGCCTACGTATGTAAGCGCACAGCTGCCTACGATTATAAGCGCACAACCGCTTTTATTTTAAAAAATCCAAATCGACCTGAAAAAAAATCCTCCAAATAAACCTGAAAAAAGAAAAAAATTACATTCTAACGTAAAAACGTGGCGTGTGGAGAGAACGGAACGTATGGAAAGAATAAATAACGAGGAAAGAACGAAACATGTGAAAAGAACAGAGCGTGCAAAGAGAACGCAGTGTACGGAAACGAAAAAAACAGAGCGTACGGATCATTAATTGCGTAAATTTATACCAAAATGCTACAACCGCGTTTTCTGATTAATTCAGCCAATCAGAAACGATTCAGCCAATCAGAAGCGCGAAAAGTACAAGAAAGCAATAAAGAATAGATAACAGTCAACAAGAAAGCGAAAGAAAATACATAACAATCATTAAAAAATTTACAACCAAAATGCTACAAGCGCATTTTTTAGTTAACTCAGCCAATCAAAAACGATTAAGCCAATTAGAAGCGCGAAAAGTACAAAAAAGCGATAGAAAATAGATAACAGTCAACAAGAAACCAATCAGAAGCGATTCAGCCAATTAGAAGCGCGAAAAGTACAAGAAAGCGATAGAGAATAGATAACAGTCATTACTTGCAAAAATTTACAACCGAAATGCTACAAGCGCGTTTTTTAGTTAATTCAGCCAATCAAAAGCGATTCAACCAATCAGAAGCGCGAAAAATACAAGAAAGCGATAGAGAATAATTAATAAGATAGAGAATAGATAAATCAACAAAAAACGAATCATTAATTGCGTAAATTTAAATCGACATGCTACAATTGCGTTTTTTGGCTGATTCAACCAAGCAGAACCGAGAAAAGTACAAGAAAGCGACCGAGAAGAGATAACAGTCATAGCGAAAAAATAAGCGAAAATTGTAGGAAAAAACGAAAACGTATCTTACCCTGGTTATCACTATATGCACGACGAACAGTCCTAAGCCCAATCTGCACAGTCAATGTTAAAATTATACGCGATCTATCACAAAACCACAACATAAACAATATTTCACTCTCGCTGTAGTGACAGCCGTCACAAACTATGTAAATATACGTTACGAAACTCACCGTAACTACTATAACTTGTTATAAACTCACCCATAAAACGCAATCGTTTTTTGTTATACTAATCTCAGTTCCCGCCATTTCAAAATGGCGACAATTACGGACGAAGATCTTCAACAAATAGAAGAAAGTTACTTTATTAATTTTAGAAGGTAAGATTAAATGATAATTAATACACACACACACACACACACACACACATACACACACACACACATATATATATATATATATGTATATCTCTTTTTTTTCAGCTACATGGATGATACGGAAAAAAACCGGCAGTCGTCTCCTTGCGACAAGGAGACGGCTGCCCAACAGCAGCCGCCACCTCCTCAGGAAGGATCACAGAACGAGACAATCATAAATATGTTAACGAAAAGAATTGCGGAATTGGAAAACAAACTAAAAAAACGTAAGTATCTTCATAAGAATAATAACTATAATTTTTTATTAATAATTTTTTTTTTTTTTACAGCACCTCGCTGGCAACGAGCCGGCCGCAACAGGGGTCGCGGACGTGGCCGCGGACGTGGCCGTGGACGAGGTCGCGGACATGGCCACGGTGCCGGCGTTACGCATAATCAAACGTTATACTTTTATTAATTAATGTATTAACCAAATAATCTGTATTTCCAGTAATAAACAGTATATAAATGTATTAACCAAATAATCTGTATTTCCTGTAATAAACAGTATATAAATGTATTAACCAAATAATCTGTATTTCCTGTAATAAACAGTATATAAATATAAATGCTATTTACGATGTTATATCTCTGAGTGGTTTTATACATGTTGCAAAACTCAATGAAGTGTCACAAATCGTATCAAATTTATTTGTGCGTAATTTAAAAATTAGTGATGTAAAAAACATAGCAATGAAATTACTATAACATTGGCATTACAGCATCTTTTATGTAAATTAAACAGGTAAATTTATATGTTTAAATTTTATTGCAAATTATTTATTGTCATATTAATTTTAAATATAATGACATTTTACGATAATTTATGTAAATAATACATGTATATTTTATCGTTCAACACCCATTTTTGTGCCATTACTTTCATACATGTATTATTTACATAAATTTTCGTAAAATGCCATTATATTCAAAATTAATATGACAATAAATAATTTGCAATAAAATTTAAACATATAAACCTGTTTAATTTACATAAAAGATGCTGTAATGCCAATGTTATAGTAATTTCATTGCTATGTTTTTTTACATCACTAGTTTTTAAATGATACGATTTGTGGCACTTCAATGAATTTTGCAACATGTAGAAAACCACCCAGAGATATAACATCGCAAATAGCATTTACATAATATTTATTTACTGTAGTAAATTCTTCTATATTGGCAACGATTGTTACTTCATACGCTTCTCCAATGTGATCAAAATCAAAGATTCTCCTAATTTGCCAGAATTTAACGACAACAATTTTGTAGCTTCCGCTTCTTTTTGACGTTTATCTTGTTCATCGTGTACTTGTCCCATTTTACAAAAGCTTCTTGTAACTGTAAAAAATAAAATAAATTACTACAGTATATAAATATATTATTTACATAAATTTTCATAAAATGCCATTATATTCAAAATTAATATGACAATAAATAATTTGCAATAAAATTTAAACATATAAACCTGTTTAATTTACATAAAAGATGCTGTAGTGCCAATGTTATAGTAATTTTATTGCTATGTTTTTTTACATCACTAGTTTTTAAATTACGTACAAATAAATTTGATACGATTTGTGGCACTTCAATGAGTTTTGCAACATGTAGAAAACCACCCAGAGATATAACATCGCAAATGTTAGGTACAAAATTCTCTTTTTGTTTTCTAGAATTTGTATATTCCTTTTCCTCTTTAGCTTTCCTTTCTCTTTCTTCTTTCAGTCTTTTGGAAGCTTCTTCATTCCATTCCTCACCCTTGCGCAGTATACTCAACTGATCATCTGAAGGTGCATGCTCCCTCTTGAAGATCATTATATCGATCAACGCCTTCTTCACCAAAGAAATAGGCTAGGACACTTGCCACTTCTGCTATATCATAATAGAATTATTAAATTAAATTTAATCTCCTTAACATATAATTACATGTCGTTATTTCTTACCTTAACGGGTCATACTTACCTTAACTTAACAAGTAATAGGTCACACTTACCTTAATTAACAGATCATTGCGGATCACTAACCTCACACGTCAAACATCAACAGAGTCGATAAATCAAACAAACTGTCGATAAATCAATCCGCGCCATCTAGTGATGCAAAAACGAAAGGGACATTTTTCGAGACGTAAAAATGACGACGGAGAATCTTAAATAATTTTACTCTTGTAACCAAAACAATTAACGCGATATCTTTATTTATAGACAACGGAGCGAATTAATAAGAACACTTTTATTATATAAGTCGACCCTAATCTATACAATAAGCCTATTAAGAAAGCGATTGGTTGAGCCGTTATTGAGATCTGGTAATCTACGGATTCTCAAAACGTCGTCTCGCGTATAAGAGGCAGTGCCTCGCTGCGCCTATACTTGGCGCGAGGCACTACCGTGCCTCTTGATCCGGAAATGTGTCAAAGAATAGAGCCTGAAATTCGGCCGGTTACCGTAAATTTAGATAGGCATAGTCACGTACCCACGATTCAAGTAAAATTAAACAATCAAAATCAAAACGCGACTTTTATGTTAGACGCGGGATCGGGTCTGAATATAATAAAAGAAAATTTAATTTCCGATAAATTAAAAATTGACTACGGAAATATTTTAAGATTAAACGGAATAAATGATTATCCGGTATATACTCTCGGTAGAGTAATAATGCCGCTACCCAGTGAACATTATGACGTCTTAAAGATGTCTTAAAGACGTCTTAAATTTTACAAGACATCTTTCAGAACTGTCTGTAAGACGTCTTAAAGACGTCTTAAAGACGTCTTACGACTCGTTTTCTGACGCCTTAAGGATGTCTCTCAGACGTCTTAAAGGACATTTTCAAGACACATTTAAGACGTCTTAAAGAAGTCTTAATTCCGTCTTTTAGGACATGTTTAAGACGTCTTTAAGACATGTGCAAGACGACTTTCAGACGTGTTTAAGACAACTTTACGCGTTCCCATAATTAATAATAATTATTAATTTAATTGCAATAAAAAATACAGAAATTAATATTGTTTTTATATTTGTTTAATTACTTAAAAAATACATATATAAAAATACAATTTTTAAAAAATACAAGTATATTAACACATGTATTTTTTAATTAATGTATTTTTATGTTGTACATGTATTTTTTAAGTAATGTATTTTTATATATGTATTTTTTGAGTAATATATTTTAAAATACATTACTTGAAAAATACATGTATAAAAAAACATTAATTAAAAAATAAAAATATAAAAATACATTAATTAAAAAATATATGTATAAAAATATAATAATTGTAAAATACATATGTATAAAAATATATTTATATACATATGTATTTTACAATTATTATATTTTTATACATATAAAACAATTTATACATATATTTTTTACAATTATTATATTTTTATAAATATTTCGCTTCTTATAATATTTGTACGTAGTAAAAATAATTCGTTCCTATTAAAATAGAACATAAATTACTGACAAATATTTTGTGAATATGTAAGGAACCTTCAATTTTTTAAAAATATTTATTACAAAATTGTATTAATAATGAAAATAGTCATCTCGTGGAAGCAAAATTCAAATACAAAAAGATGCTCGAGGGAATTGTAATATACGTGATTAATATTTTTCCTTACCTCAGACATGATAGTTTGCACGAACGATCGTGATAACTTTTTGAGGTTATAAGACTTACAAATCGCGCGGATTTTTCAAATGTCTTAAAGTCGTCTTAATGTTGTCTTACAGACGTGTCGTTAAGACGTCTTGGAAAATACGTCTTTAAGACGTCTTTTCTAAGACGTCTTCACGACATGTCTAAAAATTGTCTTAAAGATGTCTTTCGGTTAAGTCTTAAAGACGTCTCAAAAATGACGTCTTTAAGACATCTTTAAGACATGCATGTTCACTGGGTATTTAAAAAACGAGTAATTTTTCATATAGTATCAAAAGATTTTCCCATTTCTCAAGCCGGAATATTAGGAAACGATTTCTTTAAGCAAACAAATTCGCGAATAGACTATGCCGAAGGACGTTTAGAAATATCGGGAGAAAGAATTTCATTTTTGACCTTCGAAACAATTACCGTTCCACCGCAAACCGAATCTCTATTCTTTGTACGCATTTTTAATCCGGAAATTGAAGTCGGATATGTACCGCGAATGAAAGTCATCCACGGTATTTTTCTGGGACATACCGTCGCCAGGAATAAAGACGGAAAGGCCTACCTGTATATCAAGAGGCACGGTAGTGCCTCGCGCCAAGTATAGGCGCAGCGAGGTACTACCCGTGCCTCTTATACGCGAAACGAAGTTTATTAATTTTCATACATTATCGGATCTCAACAACGGCTGAACCGATCGCTTTCTATGTAGAATCATTATGTAGATCAGGGTCGATTTATATAAGAAAACTGCTTTTCTTTTTTTGCTACGTTGCCTACAAACAAAGATATCGCGATGTAAAAATTGCCTGTAAAGAGTAAAAACATTAATATATTATTATTTTCTCGTCATCATCATCGTCGGCCCAAATTTTGTCCAACTTGTTTTTCGCACCGCTAGATGGTGCGGATTACATTATCAACTGTATATTGACACTGTTATCGACACTATTTATTGACAAGACATGTCAAGACATGTGATGTGACTAATGATGATCGCGTATGTATTTTGCGTGTTAATTAAAAAATAAGGTATGTAGTTCTTTAAAATCAGTTATCAAGACATGTGTAGCTAATAATTAATATAATCGTCATTAATATAAAGGTTATATAGGTTAAGAAATACATATGCAATATAAAATATAAGAAATATTAATTTTTATTCATAATTTTACATTTTCAATTATATATATAAATAGGTCGAACATCTCCACGCAAATTTCCCCGGCCGCCACGCCAATTTCCCCGGCCGCCACGCCAATTTCCCCGACCGCCACGCCAATTTCCACGGCCGCCACGATTTCCGTAACCGCCACGCAAATTTCTTCTTTTTTGAACTTGATGGCCTGCTCGCTGACCTCGTTTTGCTGAAAAAAATGTAAGTAATAATATAATTATTTAATTTAAGATACACAATTAGATATTAGATAATAAAAAAATATATAAAAAATATAAAAACTTACGTTTTAATTTTATTACCAGCTCTTCTAGCTGCTTTACTTTTTTCTTTAAAATGTCCACTTCTGCATTATCCACCTCGGCAACATTTTCTTTTGCAGCTTCCTCGTGAAGTTGCACGTCATCATTCGCAGCTTCTTTACGGGGAAGCTGCATGGCATCTTGTTAGTTTCTTTTTTCTGTACTTTTCAGCTGCTCATCCATATTAAATGCATCATCTTCCATGTGTAGAATCATGCTGAAAAGATATACAATAATAATTAAAATATTACAAGAGAAATAAACTAAAAAGAAACAAATTAATCTTACCTATCGACTATGCTGTTCTGCGACATTTTGCTATTTGCAACTTGTTTATTATAGTTATCAAGGAAAAGCCGTTACTAAGGAAAAGACCGCCAAAAGATCGCGCATGCTCTGTAACCATAGGTGTGTGCGAAATCGGGTAAACTTAACGCATCTATGTTGCATATAATCCATGGTCGTTTTATTTATTTATTTATTTTATACATCGAGAAGAAATGTGTTATTTAAGGAAAAATCAACTTTACTCAGATTTAAAAAAATTGCAGTTGGAGAGGTAATATATATATATATATGTCCAATGGCAGTTTCAACGACATTTTCATATATAACCTGGCAGTTTTGACGACCGGCGTCAAAAACATCGTGGTATAAAGGAAGTTTTGACGACAAGTCGTCAAAACTGCCGTTACAAACTTTTATTACAAAAATGTTAATTAAGCTTAAATGTATAAATATATTTAACGATTTAATTTCAGAATGCAGTTAATTTTGATATTACTACATAGAATTAGTACATTTCATATATACTGTCGCCAAAACTGCCATTGTATTGTTAGCATATGTACAAATAATGTCGTCAAAACTGCATATACATTAAAAAAAAGTCGTCAAACCTGCCAATGCATTGTTAGCATTACTATACGCACTGTCGTCAAAACTGCGCATACATTAAAAAAAAGTCGTCAAACCTGCCAATGCATTATTAGCATTAGTATACGCACTGTCGTCGAAACTGCCCATACATTAAAAAAAAGTCGTCAAAATTGCCAATGTATTGTTAGCATTAGTATATCCACTGTCGTCAAACCTGCCCATACATAAAAAAAGTGTCGTCAAAACCGCTATTTTGTACTTTACTTAATTCGAAAGCTTCAAAAAAGTAAAAACTATTATTGAACTGTATTTCACAATAACGTTACCACAAACTAATAATGAATAAAAGTGAAAACGGTACATTTTCCGACATTAAACCATTAAAAAAACTAAAGTAAATGTAATACACATAAAATACGTAAAGAAAGTTTCAAAAGCTAACAAGTTATTAAAAAAAGTTGATACGTTTTACTGAATCTTAAAACACAGTGGTTTCGCATTTAGTAACGTATAAATGACCTGAGATTATGTAAAATTAAAAACGCCATTGCATTGTTAGCATAAGTACAGACACTGTCGTCAAAACTGCCAATACATAAAAAAAAAGTCGTTAAACCTGCCAATGCGTTGTTAGCATTAGTATACGCACTGTTGTGAAAACTGCCCATACATAAAAAAAGTGTCATCAAAACTGCTATTTTGTACTTTACTTAATTTGAAAGCTTCAAAAACGTAAACAATATTATTGGGCTGTGTTTCACAATAACGTTACCACAAGCTAATAATGAATAAAAGTGAAAACGGTACATTTTCTGACATTAAACCAATAAAAAAACTAAAGTAAATGTAATACACATAAAATACGTAAAGAAAGTTCCAAAAGCTAACAAGTTATTAAAAAAAGTTGATACGTTTCACTGAATTTTAAAACACAGTGATTTCGCATTTAGTAACGTATAAATGACCTGAGGTCATCTAAAATTAAAAATGCCATTGCATTGTTAGCATAAGTACAGACACTGTCGTCAAAACTGCCAATACATAAAAAAAGTCGTTAAAACTGCCAATGCATTGTTAGCATTAGTATATCCACTGTCGTCAAACCTGCCCCTACATAAAAAAAGTGTCGTCAAAACTGCCATTGCATTATGAGCATTAGTATACGCACTGTCGTTAAAACTGCCCATACATTACAAAAATGTCGTCAAATCTGCCAATGCATTGTTAACATTAGTATACGCACTGTCGTTGAAACTGCCCATTGTGCTGAATTTATTCATTTAATAAATTTAAAAAAACATAAAAACAAAATTTTAAAACCATAGGTTGCTCTTTATCAAAGTCGGGGATGAACCCGCGACTCTGCCAGGAACGCAATGAACAAAAAGTTTAACACCGGCTATAATTCAGCACAAATCAAATTCGGAACGTGAAGAGAAATTACGCATACAGTCCGCCATGGGTAAACGCAACGCACACGAAAGCGAGAAAGATGCGCAACGCAACGGAGAAAGATACGCAGCGCAACGCGAGAAAGATACGCAACGCAACGGAAAAGATACGCAACTCAACGCGAGAAAGGTACACGCAACGGAAAAAGATACGCAACGCAACGCGAGAAAGATATACGCAACGCAACGGAAATGATCCGCAACTTGACGCGAAAAAGGTATACGCAACGGAAAAAGATACGCAACGCAACGGAAAGATACGCAACGCAACGCGAGAAAGATATACGCAACGCAACGGAAATGATCCGCAACTTAACGCGAGAAAGGTATACGCAACGGAAAAAGATACGCAACGCAACGGAGAAAGATACGCGACGCGAGAAAGATACGCGACGCAACGGAAAAGATACGCAAAAAAAAAAAAGAAAACTCTGGGCTGCCGGCACGCGGCGATACAATGCCCACCCCCGGTACCCCACCGAGAACGGATCGGCTTCCGAACTTTCCTAACACGCGCACAGGACGTGTCACGACACCCGCGAATTCCTGCTCGAAACTCCCCCTTTCACCCCGGGGCTCCACGCAACACGCACGCAAATACTCGCCGCACGCCGTCTTTACGTGATGGCTGCGACTCGACGTCCCACGTCGTGATGAACACGGCACTCCGCCGATTACAGCTTTTTCCCTCGGTGGCTGAATATACCCGGAGAGGCCGGTATAGTCCCACGGCGCGGCGGAATCCGTCGTCGCCGTCCTCAAATCTGCTCCGCTGCGGTACTTGCGCCGGCTCCCCGTGCTGGTCACGTGATTGGTGGGTGATCGGCAACTCCTCGCCGAATCTCTCAAAAGAGCTGTAGCACAGGATTGCCAGCCCCTGGCCAGAACGGTACGGCACGTGATAACTGCGTGCTCAACAGCTCGCCGGTCGCTCTCCCTCGTCGTCAGTCCCGCCGGGCAGAAAATTCATGTGAGATTCGCTCGGCGAAATCACTCAAGCCCTTCACGGGTGGAAAATCCATGGAAGAAGTCGGCGACAGCCTCCGCACTACCTCGTCGTCGTCGGTCCCGTCGGCAGAGTTCGGCACCTCGGTATCTGTGCGACTAACTCGAGACTCGCGAACGGGCCCGTTGCCAGGCCAACCGCGCCGACGCAATGCTCATTACGGTGTCGGTACCGCCAATTTTCGCGAGTCGGTAAATCGCCAGGTCGGTAAGCCGACACCAAAACCGCGAGATAACGCAGTTTTTCGTTACACCATACATAAAAAAAGTCGTCAAACCTGCCAATGCATTGTTAACATTAGTATATCCACTGTCGTCAAAACTGCTCATACATAAAATAAAGTCGTCAAACTTGCCAATGCATTGTTAACATTAGTATACGCACTGTCGTCAAACCTGCCTATACATAAGAAAAGTGTCGTTAAAACTGCCATTGCATTTTGAGCACTTGTACATTTCATATACACTGTCGTCAAAACTGCCATTGTATCGTTAGCATGTGTACATTTTATATACACTGTCGTCTAAACTGCCTATACATATAAGAAGTCGTCGAAACTGCCTTTCTGTACTTTATTCCACTTTACTCAAAAACTACAAACAATTGAAAAGTTAAAGTTGTTGGACTTTTTTTTTGTAGTAATTGTACATAATTTAACGTTGAAAAAAAATTCTGTCGTTAAAACTGCCCTTGAACATATACAGGGTGTCCGAAATATTATTAGCAATAATAAAACTGTGGGTAGGAAGTCAGATTTGGAGACGAAAAGTTCTTTACGAATTTGTAAAATTCGTAATCATTATTGAAAAAAAAATTTATTTGTCTAGCGCAAGAGCGACAAGGAAGCCACGCGGGAGTGAGCGCGACAGGCGACGGCGTCATTCTTAACCATTCGCTAGTCGCGCTCACTCACGCGCAGCTTTCTTGTCGCTCTTGCGCTAGACAAATTAATTTTTTTTTCAATAATCGTTACGAATTTTTCAAATTTGTAAAGGACTTTTTGTCTCCAAATCTGACTTCCTACCCACAGTTTTAATATTGCTAATAATATTTCGGACACCCTGTATATATACAGGGTGTCCCAAACATACGTAAACAAACTTTTAGGGTAGATAGAACGTCTAAAAAGAAAACGAAAAGTCCTATACCGTTTTCTGAAATTCTTACTCGTTTTCAATAAAAAAATTAATTTTTATACACGCAAGAGCGACAAGAAAGCGTGGCCTGAGTGAGCGCGCGATAGACAGCGGCGAGTATATCTTAAAAGCGATGGGCGGAGTCAGCGCGCTACGAGCGAGACGAAGCGACAGCGCGCGTTGTCGCTTCATTTCGCTCGTGTGTCGTCGCATCGTCTCGCTCGCGCGTTGTCTCCTTGTCTCGCTCGCTACGCGCTAGTTTCGCCCATTCTCTTTAAGCGATACTCGCCGCTGTTTATCGCGTGCCTACTCAATCCACGCTTCCTTGTCGCTCTCGCGCGTATATAAATTTTTTTATTGAAAACGAGTAAGAATTTTAGAAAACAGTATAGGACTTTTCGTTTTCTTTTTAAACGTTCTATCTACTCTAAAAGTTTGTTTACGTATGTTTGGGACACTCTGTATACAGGGTGTTAACGCAACATACACATCAGTATGTCGGGTTGCCTATCAACCTATCGACAGGGGCGGGCTACTAATTTATCGACACTATCTACAAATCGAGTTACCGAAATACTGCAAAATGCTGATCCCTTTTTCCGGCGGGAGAGAGATTAAGTTTTGGTTACTTTAATATAATATTAAATGTAAAATTTATAGCATGATAGGTATTATATTATATAATATAAGGTTTAAGTAACAAAAATTAAAATACGGGAAAATATATCGCCATTCTACGCATAAAATTTTCCCTCACTCGTCTCAGTATGCGAAGATGATTTCGGTACATGCGTCGCAAATTCTATTTTTTAGTACTTCGGCATGTTTTGATTCAGTTTTATACACATCATTTTTTAAAAGAACCCCACTCGAAAAAATCTAGTGGCGTAAGATTCGGAGAGCGTGGTGGCCACTTCTGAGAATTGTAATGCCGTTTATCTTTCATTTTAAAAAAGTTAACATCAAAACGAAGCGTGCATGTCACACAAGTCGCGTTAACATACACGGTCGGTCTCATTAACTTTTGAGAAATTACAATGGAAAAATACTCGTATGAGGAATTAACCGATATAATACTGATTTATGGTGAGTGCCAACGAAATCAGAGGCAAGCGGCTGCTCTGTACGCAAATAGATTCCCGGACAGACGTCGTGTAGACAACGGATTTTTCCACCGTCTCTGTGAGAGATCAAAAACAAATGGCCAGTTTTACAAATCCCGCAGGCCCATTCATGTTCCAAAAAGAAATCGGGAAGTTATCGGTGCTGTCCAAGAGGCTGTTGTGACAAATCCTCATACAAGTACGAGAGCAATTGCTAGGGACTTAAATATGTTCTATGTTGCCGTGCATAAAACTATAAAATATTCGTTAAATATGCATCCATTTAAACGGCATACTTCTCAGAAACTTACACTTGAAGATATGGACCAAAGATTAAATTTTTGTGAATGGATCATTAACCATGTAAGTTTGTTTAAAAAATTATTTGCTATTCTGTTGTTACAATATACTAAACGTAATTATTATTGTTTATTACTATCGATAAAACATTAAACTTGTAAAAAATGTTTTTAAGATGTCTTTTAGACTGTACAGATATTTTTAAAACGTTTTTCAAGCGTGCGTGTTGTACGGGTGCCATCAGCTTCGTACTAACTAGACTCCAATTTATAATTCGCAGGTAAATTTTAATGATGCCGAAAATGATCCATTCTTAAAAAATATTTTATGGACTGATGAAGCCGTTTTTAGAAAAAATGGGTACATAAACCGGCAAAACGAGCACCATTATGCAGAGAACAATCCCCGTTGTATTAAAGAAATAAACATTCAAGACAGATGGACTGTTAATGTGTGGCTCGGAATTATAGGAGATCATGTAATTGGTCCTGAATTTATTCAAGGCTATGTAAATGCTGAATATTATTCAGAGTTCCTTCTGAATCGGCTCAACGACCTTCTGGAAGATGTGCCATTGGCACAAAGACTAGAAATGAGATTCCAGCAAGATGGACATCCCGCTCACACTTCTCGTTTGGCAAGGAATATTTTAAGAGAAAAATTTTCCGAAAAATGGATCGGGCTTTATGGTCCTCAGGAGTGGCCACCACGCTCTCCGGATCTCACGCCACTGGACTTTTTTGCGTGGGGTTATTTAAAAAATAAAGTGTATAAAAATGAACCAGAAAATGCTGAAGAATTAAAACAGAGAATTCGCGACGCGTGTTCTGAAATTATTCCTCGCACATTAAAACAAGTAAGGGAAAATTTTATGCGAAGAGTGGCGATATGTTTGGAAAAAAACGGTGGTCACATCGAACATTTATTATAAGTATAAATATGTTTATGTTTTATATGTTATAAACAATACCGTTTATTATATGTTTATAATTAAAATTATTATATGTGTTGTTTTCCCGTATTTTAATTTTTGTTATTTAAACTGTATAATATTTAATACAATACCTATTATGCTATAAATTTTACATTTGACATTATATTAGAGTGGCCAAAACTTAATCTCCCTCCCGCCGGAAAGATGGATCAGCATTCTGCAGTATTTCGGTAACTTGATTTGTTGATAGTGTCGATAAATTAGTAACTCGCCCCTGTCGATAGGTTGATGGGCAACCCGACATACTGATGTGTATGTTGCGTTAACACCCTGTATATATATATATATATATATATATATATATATATATATATATATATATATATATATATATATGGCGTTTATTTCCCTTGCGGGGTACACCCGGACCTCCGCTCCGGTTACAAACAAATCAAATCTCATAATTAAAACATTAATAACTACATAAACTACATAAACTACAAAAATACAACAAACAAACGTAACTAAATATATTCTTTATCGCGAGAGAGAGAGAGAGAGAGAGAGAGAGAGAGAGAGAGAGAGAGAGGGAGAGGGAGAGGGAGAGGGAGAGGGAGAGGGAGAGGAGAGGGAGAGGGAGAGGGAGAGGAGAGGGAGAGGGAGAGGGAGAGGGAGAGGGAGAGGGAGAGAGGAGAGGGAGAGGGAGAGGGAGAGGGAGAGGGAGAGGGAGAGGGAGAGGGAGAGGGAGAGGGAGAGGGAGAGGGAGAGGGAGAGGGAGAGGGAGAGGGAGAGGGAGAGGGAGAGGGAGAGGGAGAGGGAGAGGGAGAGGGAGAGAGAGAGAGAGAGAGAGAGAGAGAGAGAGAGAGAGAGAGAGAGAGAGAGAGAGAGAGAGAGAGAGAGAGAGACCATCCTAATACCATTCATACTTTTCTCATTCATTTCAGGACTTCCACTTCCGGTGCTTCTTCTTTCATACCTTTAAACTTCTATCATTTTTACGGTAATTATGCATAAAAAGGTCATCCTCTTCGATTTCGATGACTTTGACATATGTTGTAGAGGTCACCTTCCTGAGTGACTTTGACCACTTTTTAGAGGTCGGCCTCTCTTCGTTAAAAAAATATTCACTAAGAAAATTTCAAAAATATGGCAGGTATTTATGGTATTGAGATCGGTATAAAAAACTATATTTACATTTTGAAAAAAGGTAAATAAATTTTAATTTTTAATTTTATAAAATTTATAATTTTCTCCATAATAAAAAATGACAGACAAAAGGTTCGGCTCCCCTGCGGGAAGCCTCACGATTGTTAAAACTAACCTAACCCATTTCATTGTAATTAATGTGTAAATTTTGATACGCTTGAACAGTTATTAACCCACGTAGAACTTAAAATGCAAAGAAATCAAACTGCTTCAGATATACAAAAAAAATATTCTTTGCATTTTAAGTTTTACGTAGGTTAATAACTGTCCAAGCGTATCAAGATTCACACATCAATTACAATGGGATGGGTTAGTTTATTTTTAACAATCGTGAGGCTCCCCGCAGGGGAGCCGAACCTTCTGTCTGTCATTTTTTATTGTGGAGAAAATTATAAATTTTATAAAATTATAAATAAAAATTTATTTACCTTCTTTTAAAATGTAAATATAGTCTTTTATACCGATCTCAATACCATAAATACCTGCCATATTTTTGAAACTTTCTTAGTAAATATTTTTTTAACGAGGAAGGGCCGACCTCTAAAAAGTGGTCAAGATCACTCAGAAAAGTGATTTCTACAACATATGTCAAGGTCATCGACATTGAAGAGGATGACCCTTTTATGCATAATTACCATTTTTACATCCATACACACTCGCCTCTTCCCTTACCTCTTCCAACATTTTTAACCACGATTTCCCCTTCCCATCCTCACTTAAAATATCTTCTACCGCTTCTTCCCATCCCCTTTTATCCCCCCAGTTTGTACATTGTGTCCATATATGCTCCCACGTCTCTTCTTCCCATTTACAAATTCTACATTTCTTATTTTCCTCATCACTCTAGTACAAATTTCCTCTCATATCATTCCCAAGTCTAAACTTTGCAATTCTTTTCCATCTTTCTTCCTTCCATCCCTTTTTCAAATAACTCGGTATTCCTTTCCCTTTTATTCTTCCATATATTTTATTAAATCTTGCGTTTCCAATCTTCCTCCATCTCTCTTCTCTTTGTAAACTTTTTTCTCTTTCAACCATTTCCTCCCCCCTCATTTCATCTCTCATTCTCATTTCTTCTATTTCCTCCACTTCCCACCCTAGTCCTGCAAAAAAATCCTTTCTTTCCAATTCCCATTTTCTTTTCACCTTTACATTTCTCGCTCTTTCTTCCATTTCTTCCCAACACCATTTTGGTAATGTACCTCCTTTACCACTCTCCAGCCTTTTCTCATATTCCCATGCTCTTCTACCCATTATGCCTTTTAACTTTTCTTTCTGCAATTCTTATCTCACCATGTAGCCCGGCACATATCTTTTAACTCCAAGTACCCATCTTAAAAATCTTTCTTGCGTACTTTCTATTTCGTTTCTTTCCTTCCATCCCCAAATCTCTACTCCATAACTCGCAACCGACCACACCAATTTATCAAACAACCAAACTCTCTTTGACCAATCTCTTCCAAATCTTCTTTTTCCAATACTCCATACCCTTCCCATTACTGCTGCCGCTTTCTTACATCTGTCTCTCACTTGTTCTTTTTGCTTTCCGTTTGCCATCATAACATAACCCAGATACTTGAAACTTTTTACCTCTTCTATCTCTTTTCCCTTCCATTTCCATGTCATCTTTTTCCATCTCCGTCCTTTTATACGACACCTTATTATTTTTGTTTTATTCACATTTATTTCCAGTCCCTTTTCATCTGCATATTTTTCTAAGTTCTTTAACATCCCAATCATTCCTGCTTCACTTTCTGCCATTATAGCAATATCATCCGCATACCATAACGAATACAATTTTTCCCCTTTGACTCTTTCCCCTCCCCATCTCCCTTTTTCCAATTCGTCATCTAAGTCTGCAATCAATAACGTAAACAAGCTTGGGCTCAAAGGACATCCTTGTCTTACCCCTTTATCTGTCCAAAATTTTTTCCGTTTCTTTTTACCAATTTTGACTTTACTTATTGTTTCTTCCAAAATTTCCTCGCATCTATCCACCAGACCCTCTCTTACCCTTCTCTTCCTCATGGCACTTATCAATTTATCTCTGTCCACTGAATCAAAAGCCGCTTTTATGTCTATAAAGGTAATTATCATTTTTCCTTCTTTTTCTTCAATCTTTTTGTTAATGAGGTAGTTCAAAATATATACTTGATCTATTGTTCCCATCTCTTTTCTAAAACCCGCTTGACTCTCTGGCAAAATATTTTTTTCTTCTACATCATTCTTTAATCTTTCCGCCAATACCGCTGCATATACTTTATACGCTGTCTGTGCCAATGTTATTCCCCTGTAATCTTCTACTTTCTCACCATTTCCTTTTTTAACAATTGGTACAATCGTTCCTTCCCTCCACTTCTGTGGTATTCCATCTCCTGTCCTAGTATGATAATGTATTTGTTAATTTTTTGAGCGATCAGAAAAAGCACCTAATTCGAGGTCTACGTATTCTTATTCTGGGTTAAATTGCGAACGTTTTGGTACCGTTTGTAAACGAGCATCTAATTTTTTAAACCAAGTTCACTCTTGGTGACCGCGCGCAGTATGGGCTTTTTACATAGCTTTTTGAGCGATCGGAAGGAGCACCTAATTCGAAGCGTTCATACTCTTATTCAGTCTTGGTGAAATAAAGCGATTTATTCATTAATCGATTTTTTATTTATATGTGTTTATAATACATGTAAAATTCTCAGTGAAACCGTCGTCATGTGTATTTTGTCATAGTGAAACTGTATAAAAAATGATGATTTATTACAATAAGATGTTTTACAATTAACGCCGCGGGGATGTTTCGCGGTCGTAGCCGGTTTTATTTAACACGAAAAGGCGGGTGTTAGTCCTTCATATGCGCGAACTACGCGGAGACACGCGTTGAGCACGTGGCCGTTAGATGAGATCGACACTGAGTCTATACAATGAGTTTTGCCAGTGAGTTAGTCTTGATTGAAATAGTCTGTTTAATTGTCTTCGAAAGTCTGCACTGAGTTGAACTGAGTCACAATTATATTAATCGTGAGATCACACGCTGCGAAATCTGGTGAGCTACTGAGCACGAGGTTCAACACGCCTCATGCTGCAGGGTGATGTCTTCCAGAAGATTCTTGGCGTGTTGCACACGGCGAGGATGCTCTGGATGAGTTGCACTGAAGACAAAGCGTTGAGTTTTATGATGAGTTGCACGATGAATAATAATTCGAAGAGAAGCACATTGCACGTTGTTGCACACGAGGCGATGCTTGGCACAGCTGAACGAAGACTGAGAAGTCTCGAGCCGGCAACGCTGTGGCGAGGGCTTAGGCTTCGCCACTAATGGGCGAACACCGGCCCAGGCAGCACCGGACGCGCCATAGAGGTTCGTCGGGCGACCACTGGCCCGACGAGAGTGCGCGCCGCCGAGGTAAGAGTGGGAGCTTCCCCACTCTTATTTCGGCGGCTATATAAGCCGAGCTAGTGTCAGAGCAAGTACCTTGTCTGATTCGAATCCTAGTACCGATCACATCCTCCAGCTCCTAAAGGCTTTGGGCGCTCCCGAAGCCTCTCGTATACTCTCCGACTCGGGCGCTCCTGGTGAGAGTCTTCCGCTGCCTTGGGCGCTCCCAAGGCAGATTATAACTCAGGTTCCTGGAGACCTCGGGCGCTTCCGAGGCTCCACCACTGAGGCGACCGGACACCGCCGGCGCCCCCGGCTAGCCCGGACCACCGAAATCCCCTGGACGGGCGCTCCCGTCCGGGCTTAAGGATCTGCCGTGCGGCACGCCGCCGACGACACCGCCGCGGTCGGGCGCTCCCAACTGCCGCAGATTTAAGGGCACATTGTGCCAAAACACGATCCCCCGGACGGGCGCTCTCGTCCGGCAACGGATCCGCCGCGCAACAACCAGTCACCGGCATCGCCGCGGTCGGGCGCTCTCGATCGCTGCTCTTCGGGTCAGCCCGAGCAACTTCGGTCTCCCAATGGGCGCTCACGTCGGCCCAGGCCGCAACTAAAAACCGAACTACCGAGCTCCGTCATAGCCCGCACGAACCCTGGCTCCGGCGAGCCTTCATCTGGCCAAACTACGCGACACTCAGAACGCTATCGTTACAATGTTTTCGAGAATCGGAGGCAATTATCGAACGACAGATCGATATCAATCCGTCGCCGGCGATCGGCCACGAGGTGCTGCCCCCGCGGCGGTGACATAATTAATTACCAAATTCAAATCTTTGAACAGAAACCGTACATTTGTATATTGCGTGTCATAATTCAATTTTTTTTAATATTTAAAAATGTAAATGTTTCCTATATGTATATGTATATTATTTCTTCCGCAACCTCTTCCTCTTCCTTTTCCTCTTACTCGTCCTTGTTCCCGACCCCGTCTACTTCCACATCCTCGTCCGTAATTTTGTTCATCTTCTTGGTCTCTTATGTCGAATCTTTGAAATTGTCCTAAATTTGTTACATTTGTGTTACTTGTTGGCAAATTTTTTACTTTCTTTAATTTTTTTAATATTTGTGTCATATTCGGTGACTCGTGTTTCTAATTAAATAAACGAGAATTATTTTCAATGTACAAAATAGGAATTATTTTATATATAAAATATTATAAATATGTATATAAATATTATATATATCTGTACATGCTCTAGTACAGCAATTGATGCCTGAGGTTGCTGTGTAGCAACCGATGTACCAGCAGTTTTATTTATATTACATGTTGTTGACGTGCAGGTTGCGGATCGTCCAAATTAATTTCTTGTGAAGTCCTGTACAAAGCTCTAGTTAAATAATTTTTTTGCAAATTTTTTTTTAAATTTGAACTGACAAAGAAGGTTAGGCAACCCGAAAATTTAAATGATACTTTGTGTGCATGTAGAGTAGTTCATTTGTAACACAAAACTATTTTTTGGTTGTGCCAAATTTTACTTTTAAGGAGTTAAACCACCCTTTACCAATAAAAGGGTTTTTTGCTTTTTTTAATATAACTCGAAAACTATTTAAGACATCAAAAAAAGTTTTATACAAAAGTTTATAGTAAAAACAACTATATTTAACTGCAGTAACAGAATTAGATAAAAAAAGTTTTTTAACAAAATTGTTTATAAAATTACAAAAAATTAATATTTTTTTTAATTTTATTATTGCAGTTAAACGGAGGTGTTTCTATCATAAAACTTTTGTATACAACTTTTTTTGATATCTTCAATAGTTTCCGAGTTGTATGAAGAAAAGTGAAAAACCTCTACATATAAAAATACATTATTTCCGTAAAAATGATTTTTGAGCCGCAACTAAAAAATTTTTTATTTTTTTGTTTAATCTATATGCGTAAAGCTTCTCATTATAAGAACGATTTAATCAAGTTAATACGCTCAATAATAATAATAAGATTTCCACCTGTTAGAAGGTTCGTTAATAGAAAGCCGTAGAATTTGCGCAGTAATAATATAATTGTCTTTATTTAATAAGATACGTCCGTCTTAGTAGAGCGGTCGGAACAGAATGAATCAATAGAATAAATAATATGAATAGCGTCGCAAAAGAGAATAGTCGAGAAGTCACGTAGCGCAAATATCGATACGTGTGACTCACCGGCAAGCAAAGAGAATCTAAAAGATAACTACCAAAAGAACCGGAGTGCGTCGATTTAAGACTTTATTTCTGACACCCCTCCTATCGACGTACTCACTAGATTTAATTGTCTCATACAGTTGTAATGTTTAATTGTCGACAAAGGTTTGGTAAGTATATCCGCTGTCATTGAGTCTGTACTCGTGTAAATGATTTTGATTTCGCCCTATTCCTGGACTTCTTTAACAAAATGGTATCTTAAGTCAATATGTTTACTCTTACAATGATGTACGGAATCCTTGCTTAATACAATCACGCCTTGATTATCGCAATAAATTGTGGTACAAGTATCTATACAATTTGATAGTTTTATATGTCGCAATCCTTTTAAGTAAATAGTTTCTCTCGTGATCTTAAACAATCCTATGTATTTGGCCTCTATGGTTGATAATGCCACAGAACGTTGTTTCCTTGCGTGCCAGCTGATTGGTCCTTTTGCTAGAATCATGACACTTCCCGTAAAAGATCTTCGATCGTCGATGTCGCTGCCCCAGTCGGCGTCGACGTATGCGTGTAATTTATTGCTGTTCGTCTTGTAAATAATACCTAGATTCGCAATTTCCTTAAAATAGCGTAGGGCTCATTTCGCTAGTTTCCAATGTGGTATTCCAGGTTGAGAGCAGAATCGGCATAGTATGCTTGCGGTGAATGTCAAGTCGGGACGAGCAGCGTTGGCTAAATAGATTAGTCAGCCGATAAATTCCCTGTACAGCTTATTTTGCATTTCTGAGAATTTTTTTTTTTTGATCGAACTTCTTTGATGATTTTGATGCCTTGTTCGATGGGGGTTGCTGCTGGTTTGCTATCTTGCATTTCAAATTTTGCGAGTAAGTCATTGATGTATCTAGTTTGAGTACGTTTAATTTTTTCTGTGGAGCCGTCACGTTCTATGTTTACGCTCTAGGTGTTTGTTTTAGCAAGATGAATGTCGCATAAGTAAATAATTTAACGAGTTCTCGATTGTCGTTATTTCCATCACGGACTTAAAGGGCCTAAGTCGTTCATTCTGAACATCTGCTGCATTTGTCGTTTTCTCTCATTTAATTTATGAATATCACGCGAACCTATTAATAAGTCGTCGACGTAAACGATAATTATTACGTCGCTTTTTGCGTCACTGCCCACGCACAGTCACCGGCAATAATGGCCTGTCGCACTGCGGCGACGGCGGCTCCCGTGCGTGAGGTGGGGTAGTGTGCCTGAGGCCTCACAGCGGATCGCGTACGTGAGGCGCGGAACGCCGAAAGGAGCGAGAGGACGGGGGAAAATTTGGTGGGGGGCGTTTTCATGCTCTCTCTCGCTCGCGATCCGTGAGTGTGAGAGAGAAAGCATGAGTGAACGCTAAGGAATTATTAAAGGCGCACCTTCGCTCTCTCTCTTGCACGCGTTCGTGTTTATACGGGTAGACAAGGATAGAAGTATATCGCGAGAGTACGCTATTAATTCTAGCGTATACTTTAAGACATTTCGCGACTTTTAACAATCGAAATTAAATACTCATGTTACTTATATTTTAAATATATATTTTTACATTACGTATAATTTAAATTTGAAATAATTTTCGTTTTCTGTCTTGAGAAAGAAATTGTCTTTCTCAAACACGAACGCGTGCAAGAGAGAGAGCGAAGGTGCGCCTTTAATAATTCCTTAGCGTTCACTCATGCTTTCTCTCTCACACTTACGGATCGCGAGCGAGAGAGAGCATGAGAACGCCCCCCACCAAATTTTCCCCCGTCCTCTCGCTCCTTTCGGCGTTCCACGCCTCACGTACGCGATCCGCGGTGAAGCCTCACGCACACTACCCCACCTCACGTACGGGAGCCGCCGTCGCCGCAGTGCGACAGGCCATTATTGCCGGTGACTGTACACACACGGATTTGTTTGAATTTTTTTTATGCCGATGTTTGACAGGTAAGTATCCAGTTTCCTGTACCATTCACGGCCAAATTGCTTCAGGCCATAAAGTGGCCGTTGTAGAGAGCACACTTTGTCCTCTTGACTCTTGATTTCAAGATCTTCAGGTTGGTTTATGTAGATAGTTGTGGACAGGTCTCCTTGGACGTATGCGGAGATAACATCCATATGGTGTACATGAATTTGGTTTTGAACACTTGCAGTTAAAAAGGTGCGAATGGTTTCATATCTCGATACGGGTGAAAAGACCGCCGAAGTCTATTTCTTTTTGTGCTCATTTCAGCGTACTACTAATTTTGCTTTATATCGGTCAATTTCTCCGTTTTGCTTGCGTTTTAGCTTGAATACCCATCTATTGGATAGAACTTTGGCGTCTTTTGGACGTTCCACAAGTGTCCAAGTATTATTCTGCATGAGCGAATTATATTCATTTTCCATTGATGCTAGTCATAAATTCTTATCTTCCCTACTGTAGATGTCTTCTACGCTGTCTGGTTCGTCGAGAGCCTTTTTGTAGGTAAAATTAGCTGCGTCATGGAATAATTTCCTCGGTCTTCCTGGCCAACCGGTTCGCTGGACTCGAGATTGTCCAGGCCCTCTCTTGTAAGTGCTTCGTATTTCTTCATTTTCGAAGGGTTCCGTTTTTAATGAGGTCGCATAATCTTCCGTGTTGTCTTCTTCAACGTCCTGCTTTTCAGTCTTGGAGACAGTTGAATGCGGTGTTTCCTTCTTCGTGTGTTGCTCGATGGTTCCCAGGATATCCGTAGGTGCTTCAAAGTAATTGTTGGTTCGGCTGTTTTCTCTGCTTAATTTTTCATGAAAACGCACGTCTCTTCGTTTAATAACTTTTCTAGTCTTTGGCTTCCAAAGGCGGTAAGCCTTTAATTCTTGGGAATATCCGTCTAGAATGTATTCTTCTCCTTTAAGTTCTAATTTATTGCGTTTATTTTCTTTGTTCAAGGCAATTACTTTGCTTCCAAAGATGCGCATGAAACCCACGTATGGTTTCGTGACAGTCCATGCTTCCGTTGGTGTCATGTTCCCAAGTTTTTTTGATAGGCATCTATTTCTTATAAACGTGGCTGTGTTTTTCGCTTTGCCCTATAGGCTGTTCGGTAGTTTTGATTGTAGCAGAATGCAGCGAACCATTTCCACAAGAGTTCGATTTGCTCTCTCGGCGATCCCGTTTTGTTGTGGGATGTATTTCACACTTAATTGTCGCCCAATGTCTTTGGTTTCGAGATATCCAGTAAATTCCCTTGATACATATTCCTTAGCGTTGTCAGTGCGGATCTTTTTGATCGGGCAACCGGTTTCTCTTTCGACTCTTTTCTTATAGATCTTGAAGGCGTTCAGAATGTCTGAGCGCTTCTTTAGCATGACCACTTGCGTATATCTTGTGTGGTAGTCTATTAATGTTGCGAAATACTTCGCTTCTCTTATGGATTCGACATTAAATGGGCCGCAAATGTCTGAATGTATTAGTCCGAGTTTTTCCTTGGAGCGGCTCGTTGACTCGGTATACGGTAATTGATGGATCTTCGCTTTGTCGCATATTTTGCAGATTAATTTTTCTCGTATGAACTCCATGCTCATATTTTGGACCATGTCTTTTCGTTTCTGCTTATTGAGGTCCTGATAATTCAGATGTCCATATCTCTCGTGCCATCTAAGCTGTTTCGTATCTTCCGTGGTAGAATCCAGTGCGGTGGCAGTGTTCGCATCCGTATATGCGGGGCTCGTGACGTATAGATGACCCTGCTTTTTTGCCCTAATTGCTACAGTTCCATTTTTGCGCTTGACCTCTGCAAAGTCTTTTGTAAATACAACGGTATAATCATTGTCCGTCATGCAAGAGATCGATAGCAAATTATTTCAGATTTTGGGAACTAATATAGTATCTTGTAATTTTAGATGGCTTACGGCGTTTCCTTTGGATTTCACACTTAGCTTTACTGTGCCCGTTCTGGCTGGCCTCATGCTTTGGTTGGTTGCAGTAAATACTTGGCAGTCCGCGTTGTTGTAACCTGAGCTGCACTTCGAAGAATGCGCTCTGGTTGCAAACCATTCCGGAAATACCTTGCGTTTTCGACATCGGGCAAGGACCTCGGGATTATCGCCCGATGTCGAAATAAGGAAATAAACTTACATTTAACAATTAATATAAGGCCGCGCGGTTGACGAACCTCTCCGGTCAACCACCGCGGCCGAAACTCGCTGAGGTTGCAACTCGGCTGAGTATATGAGCGACGGCTTGGAAGCCGTCGCGGGCACACCTATCAGGAGAAACGTGACGCGTGTCAAGTGTATCAACGAAGAAATAAATAAGTACAAAGCATTGCTAACAGAACATCTTTATCAATACTCCACACCCGACTCCTCTCAATGGTGTGGTACACGTTCCGGCGAACGGACCCGCAACCGCACCGTACCCCGGTGTAACAGCGTCTTCAGTTAGTTGAAAAAACTTCTTCGGATCATTGCGCATGTGACGCGTGGCTCCGCTGTACAGACACCATTCATTTGAGTGATGCGCTTCCAAGGAGAGTACGGCCGCAAACATTGCATCCTCCGTGTTTGCTTTGTATGTCTGCCTCTTTTTGCTTCTGCAGTCCGCTGCTCGGTGTCCTACTTTATTGCATTTAAAACATTTTTCTGATAACTTTAATTTGTTTTTAGAATCCCGCTGGTTTTGCTTAACATATTTATTACTTGATTTAAATTTGTCTTTAGCGATTAATGCGTTATTTTCCTTTTGAGTGCTGTGTTTGGCATCTTGTTCTTTTTGCCTCGTTTTCTTTTCTATTAGTTTGGACTTCAGGGCTTCTATGTTTGGTATAGCATCTTGTGATTCGATAGTAATACAAAAATTTTTATATTTAGAAGGCAGAGAATTTAGAATCATTATAGATTGCAGCTTATCGGTTATATATATTCCCGCCTCTTTTAATTCTTTCGAAATGTCGCAGAAAGAGCTAATGTACGATGTCATGCTTTGTGCCGAGTCTTTTCGCATACGGTAAAATTTTTTGTATAAACTGCCTTTTCTTACCGGACCCCTTGACTCGTATGTACCAGTAGGTCCCATGCCTTCTTTGCTGACTCGGCTCGTTTAATATGACTCAGTTGGTTGCTCTTGACACTCAAGGTTATCAGCGCCAAGGCCATCTGATCCTTTGTCGTCCAGTCAATTTGATTCTGTTTCGTTTTCACTATCGCTCCATTTGTGTAGGGCCACAATTCGTTGCAGATCAGCACACTTTTCATCATGAGTTTCCACGATTCAAAGTTTGCTCCGTCGACTTTATCAATGTTCTGTGCACTAGACATTGTTGCCGTGATTTTTACTGCTGAGCGCACTCACAAACAGTTCAAATAGTAAGTTAAGAATTTCGCGGCACTCGCGTATATCCCTGGGTTCATAACCTGTTGGGAGGTTTGTTAATAGAAAGCCGTAGAATTTGCGCAGTAATAATATAATTTTCTTTATTTAATAAGGAACGTCCGTCTTAGTAAAGCGGTTGGAACAGAATAAACAGTAGAATGAATAATATGAATAGCGTCGCGAAACAGAATAGCCGAGAAGTCATGTAGCGCAAATAACGATACGTGTGACTCACCAGCAAGCAAAGAGAATCTAAAAAGTAACTAACAAAAGAACCGGAGTACGTCGATTTAAGACTTCATGTCTGACACCACCAAAAAAAGTTAGAGAATCTTTAAATATTCAACATTGTAAAATTTTGTGTGCAATAATTTATCTTTGATATAAAACTTAATTGTTCGTACTTCAATTCGAGTAACTGATTATGAAATAGAAAGTAAATGTGAACTTTGCGTGATCTGTCGAATGACGAGAAATAACAACAAAAATGAAACGGAGTTAGGTTGTGTCGATAACCTTGTCAAACTTTCCGATTAACTTGATGCGGATGTTTCTGATTCTTGACTCTTAAAATATTAATGAGGAATTTTGTATAAAAATGTAACAATGTATGAATTATCTTATTTAAAAAGCGTGTTTTACGTCTGAATTTGCTGAATCTCGAAATCTTGAATCTATTGTTGCCGTTTAAAACTCGCGATGATTGGTTCACTCTTGCTTGGCTTGCTTCTCGCCAAGCGAGAGAAAATGTCAGCTGTCAAAAAAGAGGTTTTGAGGTTTGGTTTTGGCTTTTTTTTAATTGTTATTATTTTCTTGAATTAATGCGCGCGCGTAGCGCGCGCCTGTACTGTTCTAGTAATTTTTATAAATTTGTGTGGCGGCCGAGACGACAATCGGATAATTGACACTCGGCGCGCCACGATACAGGCAGCCTGGCATACATACGCGTAAGCCGGAAGGCCCGGAAGCTTGGTGGGAGAAAAAAAGCTGTGGGCCTAGCAGGTAGCAACTGCAGCCGCCAGGCGGCGCGGAGGATAAGAGCTTACTCGGGAGTCAAGCACGACAAGGATCGCTATATAAGCGGAGCCGAGGAAGCTCACAGCATCGCCTATCATAGATACGGAGATCATTTTTGTATAAAGCGAAGTAGTGCTCGGAGACGACGCACACCTTTGCCTGAGACAGAATAGTGTTCGGTGTTCCGAAGAGAGAACTCTAGCTGTATGCCGCTGCCGCTGACTGCTGGAGAAGAGCCCAGAGACTGGGGCGAGTAGGAAGAGAACACGAAGGAGCCGCCGTAAGAAAACAGCCCTCACACCGGAGACAGTCTGAGAGCTCTCCATCACCTCCGGTTGAGGCCGCACGGACGCCGAAAATAATTTCGATCAAGACGTTTCCTCCGCAGCAACCGTTGGCAGAAATTCTACGGCCTCCAGGACTGAAGAAGCCGGTGCGACACGCTAACCTACAACTGTTAGAGTGGAAGCCGCAGCTGGCTAACTTTACGCTGCTCAGCCTCACACAGCCTCCAAGGATCTTTCTCACTTCGAGAGACATAAGGATCTGGAGGTACAGTCATTGACAGAAAGGTTGCAACACTTGAAGTTAGGGACACGATTTTAGAAATAGAAATTTGATGTGAACCACTGCATTCGCTTATGCGGCGCTTCACACATATCAAGCGCCGCATAAGCGAATGCAGTAGTTCACATCAAATTTCTATTTCTAAAATCGTGTCCCTAACTTCAAGTGTTGCAACCTTTCTGTCAATGACTGTACACCAGTCTTCGGTGGAACGCAACATCAGGATTACTCTCGTCTATCCCACCAACTCTACCGGTGCGGATAGAGCGAGGAGTACAAGCCGGTCCTAGTACCACGGAGCGAGCGATACAACACTCCCGTGGTAACGGATACAGGGACACAGTACAATCCCCGGGCCACCACATCATCATCTGCAGCCGAACCTCTCATACTACCGGGAGACGACAAATGGGGTCTTATTAAAGTAACGCTAACGGCACCGCATATCTCATACAGAGAGAGAAAACTGTAACCGCGCCAAGCGCAAAACTTTTGTAAGCACCAGTGGGTGCGATTTAATACACTTACAAAGGTAAAATCTGTACATAGAGAACTTGTAAATATAATCTGTAAATAATGAAACTCTACGTCTTCTTTACTCAAACTGAACTCTATCCACAACTATAATACCTACAATTTGCATTGTTTTTTATTTAGTTAAACAGTTTATTTGTACGTATTTAAAACGTTTACATTTACTGTTTGTATATGCGTATCATAATTATACATTTGTAGGGAATTCTTAAAGGAAGGATATCAATACACTAAGTTTTATAAACGTTTATTTCTTAACACGAGGTCCGAGAGGCGACTGTACGCTCGTAGTGCTGGCAAGCGACTGACTCGTCTGTATCTTCCTTCGGCGGCGATCGCCTACGACAATTGACGATCGCCGTTCGAGTTCTCACGTGAACGCTCGGTGCTATCAGTTTTCGGAGATCGCTTTCTGAAACGATAGCAACCGACTAAGAAAAACCCGCGCGCGTATTATGAGGTACCGACAAACGTGTCGGCGTAATTCAATGGCCGTGTTGGCAACTCAGCGGCCGACTTGCTACACATTGTAAGAAATGTTTAAGTGTAAAACAGTAGATATGCTAAATATTATGGATTATAATTAGTACAATAATGGTATTCTTCATAAAAATGTTTAAAACAGAAATATTCACCACACCATGCACAGGGTATAAAAGCATCCATTCCACAAATTTTATATTTAGGTATATGTTTTTCATTTTTAAAGTAACAGAAATCCACTGGATTTTAAAATTCTCCAGAATGTGTTTTTACATATTCGCTTTTAAACCAAGCATATTTTTGAAAAAATTTTTGAACCTAAGTGAAAAAAGCTGATTGTGCGTTAGTGATTGCAACTTTATTTTATTTTATTACGTGAATGCAAATTGTACTTCTTTTTCTTTTGGAATCAATTGCTGTAACTGATTTGGGCAGTGTCCCGTTCACGAGTCAAGTAGTAGCATGCTTTTACGACCAGTATTCGGCAGGTACACTTCGCTAAACCAAGTTTTAAAATGTTCAGATGCAAGTTTCCCTGATTTCGAAACTTGAATATAGATGTTAACTGGACGGAAAAGAGATTCTTCCACTCTTGGACCAAACGTTTCAGTAGATTCCTTGAAATCCAAGTATAATGGTGAAAGAAGACCTCCACTTGCTGAAATAATAGTGTTGTAACCTGAGCAGGACTCTGAAGAATGCGCTCTGGTTGCAAACCATTTCCAAAAATCGAACTGCACTTTCGCAATTGGGCAAGGACCTCGGGATTATCGCCCGATGTCAAACAGGGCGATGAACTTATACGCGACAATTAAAATAAGTTCGTACGGTTGACGAACCTCTCCGGTCAACCACCGCGGCCGAAACTCGCCAAGGTTGCAACTCCGCGGAGTATATGACCGACGACTCGGAAGCCGTCGCGGGCATTCCTATCAAAAGTCACGCGACGCGTATTTACTGTAACTTAATCACAAAGAAAAAATAGAGTGTACACCCGAGATATCAAAAGAAGAATCTTTATTTCACCCAACACACGGCTCAACCTGGTGTATGGCATCGTTCCGGCAAACGGACCCACACCCGCACCGTACCACTGTGTAACAATAGGCATTATAGTGTAACTATGTGTCGTAGCAGATACCGATTGAACCGTTGCTTCAACTGTTTTCATTCCTATTTTCGCCAATGTTCGCCCAGAATGTATTTCAAGGTTGAAGCCACTCTCATCTGCATTATAAATTTCTTCAACTCCAATAACTGGAATGCTAGATTTTACGTTTGAAACAAACGATTCTGCGATATCTCGTAGATTTTCTATACTTTCAAGCGTAACTCGCGTCCTGAATGTTGTTTTCTTACGGGAAACAATTCTATGTACATTCTTACATTTTTTAATCCACCATTTACTTGCCTTAAATTCGGGTAAATCCACTTGATCCTTTGCTTCCAAGGCCCAAAATCTTAAATTCATATCATGTATAATAGTATTTCTATCACAAGCTTCTTCAAACTTTTGCAGTACATATTCCGTTATAAATGCAAATTTGTCTGCATTTGTTCCACCTTTCTCTATACTCATTTTCCATCTATGTAGCTGTTGTAACGATTTAACTTTGAGAAAACGGTTTTGTACACTATTTAAAGTTCGACGTGTCTTTTTTCCGCTTTTCCAAAATTCAACAGCTTTTTTTTGTAATGAAAACCGATCGTTTTACCTTTATCATCAATAATACATTCTTCAGATTCAAATGTGTCTTCATCTCTTTCTGCTGGTGTAATATACTCTACAACTTGTACATCGTGCGGTTCTAATGGATCAGCAAAATCAAGCATGTAATGATGTTTAAATGATGATATTGAACGTGTATCTTGACATTTTTGTATAATGTCACAAATTTCATTATGTACTTCAATTTCAAATGGAGTTAATGGTGCTTACGTGATACTTGCAATCTGAAATGTCGTTGCAGACATATTAATTACGTTTGCAATATTGAACGATGTCATAATAAAGAAAATTCTATCCAGAAAAGATCACAAACTTTTCAATATAATAATGACAGATTGCTGCCTTAAGTAAAACTGGGAATAAAATTTCCTACAAGTTTATACAGGGTGTCCCAGACATAACAAAGAATACTGGGAGGATAGATAGAATTGATTGAGACAAGTAGAAAAGTTCCGTACCATTTTGCAAAATTCTCAACCGTTATTGAGAAAAAAATTAAAATGTATAAATTGTATAGGCGTAAGAACGACAAGGATGCTGCGCGTGAGTGAGCGCGACAGGCGACGGCGCCATTTCTAGCCATTCGCCTGTCACGCTCACTCACGCGCAGCTTCCTTGTCGCTCTTACGCCTATACAATTTATACAGTTTAATTTTTTTCTCAATAACGGTTGAGAATTTTGCAAAATGGTACGGGACTTTTCTACTTGTCTCAATCAATTCTATCTATCCTTCCTGTATCCTTCGTTATGTCTGGGACACCCTGTATAAATCAAGAAACGCAATAAAACTCATTTTTATTAAATAACTTGATATCAATTTTGTTTGCAATAATGTAATGTTGTAACCCGAACCCCGTTACAACACGCAGCATGACGTAAAGCATTTCGGCATAAGATCTCGTAATAAAATAACATCGGAGGATGCGATATCAGCAAGCCGCTTTTAGCATTTAAATAATAATAAATAAAAGAGAGAAACAATTGCGAGAACTTATTGCCGAAATCGCTAAGGTTGCATTCGCTGAACAACCGAAATTCGGCATTGCAACCCGATGACGCCAAGGCCCAGCGTCACTATTAAATAACCGCGGACCGTCACGGACGGACAGTTACGTCTGAGTCAAAAGAGGAAGAGCCCGTGTCGGAAAAAAAGTGATACCGCGCGGTAATTAGAGTTCGGTCGCGTGCCGTGAAAGAAGAGACCTCGCGGAGCCGAGGTAGCGTGATAACGCCGGGACGCGTTCCGAAGAAAGCAAAGAGAGAACAGAAAAATCGGAAGAAATTGTAACACATATCTAATTAAAACAAATTGTGTATTTGATTATATTATAATTTACCGCCCTTTCCTCACGGATCCCGAAGGACGGACCCCGCGCACCGGCTGCGCTGCAACAGTAATATAGTGTTATTCATGTGATAAATAAGAGAGTGAAAACATCCGCATTAAGTTAATCGGAAAGTTTGACAAGGTTATCGACACAACCTGACTCCGTTTCATTTTTGTTGTTATTTCTCGTCATTCGACAGATCACGCAAAGTTCACTTTTACTTTCTATTTCATAATCAGTTACTCGAATTGAAGTACAAACAAGAAAGTTTTATATCAAAGATGAATTATTGCACACAAAGTTTCACAATGTTGAATATTTAAAGATTCTCTAACTTTTTTTGATAGAAATCCTATTATTATTATTGAGCATATTAACCTGATTAAATCGTTCTTATAATGAGAAGCTTTACGCATATGGAGTAACAAATATATTAAAAATTGTTTAGTTGCTGCTCAAAAATAATTCTTACGGAAATAAAGTACTTTGATATGTAGAGGTTTTTCACTTTCCTTCATACAACTCGGAAACTATTAAAGATATCAAAAAAAGTTGTATACAAAAGTTTTATCGTAGAAACACCTCTGTTTAACTGCAATAATAAAATTTAAAAAAATATTAATTTTTTGTAATTTTATAAACAATTTTGTTAAAAAATTTTTTTTATCTAATTCTGTTACCGCAGTTAAATATAGTTGTTTTTACTATAAAACTTTTATATAAAACTTTTTTTGATGTCTTAAATAGTTTTCGAGTTATGTCGAAAAAAGCAAAAACCCTTTTATTTGTAAGGGGTGGCTTAACCCCTTTAAAGTAAAATTTAGCACAAACAAAAAATAGTTTTGTGTTACAAATGAACTACTCTACATGCACACAAAGTATCATATTTTTTTTAATTTCCGGATTGCCTAATCTTCTTTGTCAGTTCGTAACATAAATGTATTAACTTGTTTTATTTTTAACTAACATGATGTTTATTATTATTTGTTGAGATTTTAATACAAGTGACTCGTGGTTGGTTTGATTAAATAAATTAATAAATATAGTATTTGTTTATAACAATTATTAATTCTTTATTGTAACACCTTATATAACGTACAAAGACAGTGCTTATGAGCTCTGCTCATGGACGCGTTAGATCAGGGACTGACGCCTTCGCCTGCCTATTGTTCTGTCCGTCTCCACAAGGGACTTTCCCTTGGTCTTTTTCTTATCAAGGTTTTAAGAATCTAATATCTACTACTTAATAGAGTCACGTACTCTTCTAAGAACTGTTTACTAATTAAATTGAGGTATTCTATATCCGATTAAATTATATAAATTTAAAAGATTATATTTAATATTTTAACACTCCTTCTTAAATTTATATCAGCTTACCTAATTATATTATATTTAACAATTTTCGAAAATTTTCAAATTTAATTCTGCCGAGAGATTTGGTGAATATATCTGCTAAATTATTTTCTGTGTTTATTTTTATGATATCTATTATACCTTGCATGTAATTTTCATGAACAAAGTGTGAATGAACCTCTATATGCTTTGAATTTTTAGTTAAGTTTCCGTATTTGGCAATAGCAATTGTTCCTGAGTTATCTTTAAATATATCTATTGGTTTATCAATATTTTCTCCTAAATCTCTAAACAAATTTATTATTACTTTTATTTCACTAACTGCCTCTAACAATGCAACGTATTCTGCAGCTGTTGACGATTTTGTCACGCTCGCTTGTTTCCTTGATTTCCAATATACAATGTGTCCGGTTTGTTTTGTCACTCCCGAAATTTTGGGGTAGACAAGAATATTTTAAGACGAAAAGTCTTATACAATTATGCAAAATTCGTAACCGTTGATTTTATAAAAATTATTATGTCTCCGCGAATGAACGCTAAGAAATCTATGGGCTGGGCGCGGCGATGGCATTGTTTCGTTTTCTGCAGAAAGTAGCCGAGTCGAATAATACTGATTAGCGAGCGGGTTCGGCGAATGAGCTCTAAGCAACTTAGGGGCCGGCCGCGGCCGCGGCGGCGACGGTGTTTTTAAAGATATAATCTGAGTCAACTCAGAAAGAAACAATCACATATTGAAGTCTTTGCGGCAAAGATGAAACGAATGCGCTCGCGATCATATGATACCGTGCCGACAAACAATTAAATGTTTCCGCGCTTCCGAAAGCACGATATTAACATTAACATATTATGCTGTCTTTAGGATTTCGGACATCAAATAAAACGTATTTTTAATATTAGGAAATTATTAATATTAAGATGTGCTATCATTTCCTCACTACCTAGCGGTAGATAGCATAGTGCGTTTTTTTTATCGTGGTATCTCCGGTAGGCCTAATCCACTGTCATTGTTTAATTTAAAAATTGTTCAAAGTGCCCTCCTCTTTGTTGTACGCAGAGTCGGGCCCTTCAAACAACGTCTTGCGTCGCTTGATGGACCATATACGGCGTAATGGTAGCGAAGGCCGCAACGATGGCCTCGCGTACCTCGTTTACAGTGCCGTTTCGCTGAGGCTCGACTAAGTTTTTTATGTGTCCCCATAAAAAATAGTCCAGCGGAGTTAAATCTGGCGATTGTGGCCAAATAATTGGACCACCACGACCGATCCACCTGTCGCGAAAGCGTGCGTCTAAAAGTCGACGTACTCCTCGACTCCAATGAGCCGGTGCCTCGTCGTGCTAGTAAATCATGTTTCTCCTTGTTGTCAGCGGAATATTTTCAAGAAGACCAGGGAGCTCGGTGTCCAAAAAATATTCATAAAATTCGCCGGTTAAACGTGGCGGAAGAAAATATGGACCAATCTAATACAAATAAAAAAAAATTTTTGTTACAGAGCATTTAATAAAATAATTGTTTTTTTCCGTTTGTACTTGCCACATGATTATCGATGAGTCCCGCCCATACATTTATGGACCATCGATATTGAAAAGCTCCCTGTCTAATAACATGAGGATTTTCATCCGACCAGTAATGGCGGTTCCTTAAATTAATTACGCCGTTTGGCGTAAACGTCGACTCGTCAGTCCAGAAGATAGAGTCTGGAAAAGATGCGTCTCTCCTGCTCTGTGCGAGGAACCCTGCAGTACGAACATTTTTTGATAATTATCATTCTCTCAAATTATGTTAATAATAAGGAAAACTCTCGTGGACGTATGGAAGCGAATATTGTTTATATTAATACTGTAATATCGAAAAGGAAGCCGTCATATTTAGAAAAGATCTGCGTGGTGGTAAAAATTAATAACCATAATTGTAAAATGGAAATAGATACAGGCAGCCCTGTTAGCATTATGAGTAGAGAGAATCTAAGGAAAGTAGCTGCTCTAATTAATACGTTGGAAAAAGTACATATTACTTTCATGTCATATACAAAAAATAAAATACCAATATTAGGAAAAACTAAAGTTTTAGTAAGATACAAAGACAAAAGTATAATGGGCGACTTATATATAGCGGATCAAGAATTAAATACGTTATGCGGTCGCGAATGGCTTCAGAAATTGAAAATTAATTGCTTAGAAGTAAATCAGTCACATATTCAAGACAATATCAACGTTAAGAAGGAAATCAACTTGCTAATTAACGAATATGAAGAAGTTTTCCGGAATGAAATAGGGCAGTAGATGGGTATAGGCCGGTTCTGGACCAATTCGTATTAGTGTGTCCGTGTGACCTAGGGCGAGGGGTAATGACGTCACGCGGGGAGGGGTGTTTTTCCAGGAATTGCTCCTTTGTCTGCGATTCTCGGAATCGATTGTTTATAAATATAACAATAACATAAAAGTTATGAAATTTGATATTTTAATTACGTAATTTGATATTTTAATTACGTAATTTGATATTTTTAAAAAATAAATAAGTGCGTTATCGCGCCGCGGTATTTTCCTGCGGCATCGCGAATTTCAAAGGGTTGGAATTTTTTCAAAAGGGGAAAGAGGGAGGGGTGTCTTATTTTTTACAGGGGGTAAAGGGGGGGGGGGTGATCACGCGAGTCTTAGTCATGGCGTCGGCGGCGGCGAGCGGCGGGGCGGCGGCGGATCGCAAAGGATCGCGCGCCCATCGTTCCGTCTCGCTCGCACCCGTTCGCGCCGCCTATCGTTCCCTCTCGCTCGCTCTCGTTCACGCGTTCGTCACCATCGACTACGACTCGCTCGCACCCGTTCGCGCCGCCTATCGTTCCCTCTCGCTCGCTCTCGTTCACGCGTTCGTCACCATCGACTACGACTCGCTCGCACCCGTTCGCGCCGCCTATTGTTTATAAACAATTTAGTACACGCTCATACGATTCGAATGCGGGTGACGCTGCACGTACACCCCCGGCTAATCGCTCCTCCTTATTATCTGATTTCTATCTCACTCAGATACGTATGTTGCATACGAACGAGGCGGACTCACAATTATAATAAAATG
The DNA here is from genome assembly GCF_019399895.1 of Cardiocondyla obscurior. Classification (NCBI taxonomy): domain Eukaryota; kingdom Metazoa; phylum Arthropoda; class Insecta; order Hymenoptera; family Formicidae; genus Cardiocondyla; species Cardiocondyla obscurior. The sequence continues at coordinate 4,824,790 of NC_091879.1, read as the reverse complement.
AAGGATGGAATAGAAGCGATTAAAAATGATACGTGCCGATTACAAAAGTATATATTTATTTTATGAATATGCTTTACAATATATTACACATTTTTATACATTTATTACAAGCGCAAGTAGTTCGCAATCTACAATTTGTTGTTCGTCGAAAGAATCGCTGCTGCGTATAGCGCTCACCGCCTCGGTGCGATTTCTCGATGCGGAAGCGATTTTGCAAAATCGCTCGTATTTGTTGTCGATCTTCGGTAGGACTTTGTTAAGTACGTTGAACGTCAAAGAGACGCAATCATCGAAATCCAGCATTCGCGTGAACGTAGCTTCGGTCATCGCCATATGTGTGTCGACCGATTCGAGTCGTACAAGTTTTATTTCGTTCATGCGGCAAATTCGTACTGTGAGCGAACCTATGTTCGCAACGTCGTACGGTTGCTTCGGTCGATCGCGAAGCATATTCAGAATTGTCCATCGATGCTCGCACAGTTTCTTCCAGGTGTCGAGCGACATGGTTAATTCATCTCTTCGATTATCACCTATGATGATCTACGCAAAATAACGCGTACCAACGTTCACGCCGATCTCGAGATATTTGTATCCCGTTTGGGTCAGCGGGTATCGCCGGCAGAGTAAGCGCGTCACGTATCGTTTCGGTGGGACGCTGAAAATTAAATAAGAGCAATCGTAAATATTAATATATTAATTTAAAGTAAATAATTTTTATAAGAAAAAAATACTTACTCGTTAGATGAGGAAGGTTCATTACCGCAATCAATTCGACGCACTTTGTAACAGTTTCTCTCGATGTAATACATTGTCGTATTCGTAATCGTAGACGTAGTCGTAGACGAAGTCGTAATCGTTGCTGCTGTTGCGGCCAAAGCGAAGAATGTACTGATTGCACGATCGGAGGGTACCTCGAGTCGAGGACGGTTGTGAAAAATCTCCTCTTTCATTATTTAAAATTTTGCATAGAGTGGGGTAATATAAAACGCAGTTAGACAAATTATCGGAAAGGGTAATTAAGAGAAAGTGATTGGTAGAAGGTAATTGAGAGAAAGTAATTAAGAGAGGGTGATTGGGAGAGGGTGATTGGAAAAGGGTAAAACAATCAAAAGACGTACATGTATAGGTATGTGATACAAAAAAGTTTTATTAAAAAATTATACGTCATTATTTTGATGGTTACGCCACCAATTGTACAATTTAAATACATTTTGTACGGCACAATTTGTGCAATGTCTTCTACAGCGGAAAGTATTCGAATCGTCCAAATCGTTGAGCGATTCAACGTTTTCAAAATCATCTTCGATGTTCCTGACAATCAGATTGTCTGTGTAGAATTTGATATCGTCATAGTCGTCGCCGTAGTAATCCTCTTCGAGCATATCTCGCAGCCAATCGCGTTTTTCGAGTCCTTTAACGTATACGATGGCGTGATCGTAGCAGTCCTCCTCATTCTGTAGAGCCCTGATGATCAGGCGTTTAGCCCGACTGTACGGAACGTCCCTATTTTCCCACGCTATGCCGTGAGAATTTCGTATTAGCCAGGTAACGAGGCGTCTGTCGTCTCGCGATACTGCACTCCACGGCATAGGAGTCGCAAAGACGTAATGCGCGAGAACGGCACCACCTTGCAGCACCGCCGCTTCCTTCACAACGAAACGTTGTCCAATAGAATAACCTTGCAGATCGACTAACGTTGGCGTGGCCATGATGAGATGGAGAGAGGGATGATGATGATGATGATGATGGCGTTTGACGATGCGACTCAATCGAAGGAAGTTACAATACTGAACACGCGCGAGCAAATTCATTGGTCTTGTTATTTTCCCCCTCCTTTTCAAATCGCATTACTTTTTTAAATGCTTCGAGACAAAATTCGTCACGCGTTTTTGAAGTCGTTCGGTTCGCAACTTCTTATCCGTTTGCGTGAATGCGTCAACCACTGTGTTTTCCGAGGGTGTCATTCGATACGTCATTCCTCTGTTCAATAAGTGATCCGTCGGTCTAGGATCCGTTTGCGTAGTTTTATCTTCCTTCATGCGACTCGCGTTCTCGAACCAACAAGACGGTTGATATTTTGATGGTTTCATGACGATGATGACAATCTCTCTTTCTCTTTCGTTCTTTCTTTATCGACGTTACGCATACGACGGAAGGAAAGTGAATACGCAACGTTCGTCGATTCACCGTTTTACATACACACGTCGAAGATCGTTTCTACGTGATCTTACGTACGACGTTGGTCAACGGATTGTATTGAACCAAACGATCGTGTATGATGAGACAGTAAGTCGTAGTATTCGGCGCTACATTGTCCTTGCACTCAAACTTCAATCTCACGTCCACGGTAGCGGTTTTAACCGACTCGTTTTGACGCGAGCAGTCGATGATGACGAACGGACCGTTGAGCAGAAACGACGTGACAGTGAAATTCGGTTCGAGATACTCGTAGCCGTAATACTCTTTGCAGAAACGCGCGTACGCGTCGTAGAGAATCGCGTATCTACGTTTGCTAAAGTCGAGGTTCATATCGTCGTACGGATAGCACTTTGAATTGAGATAGAGCTTCACGTTGGTCAGTTTGCAGTCGTCGAAACGACTATTGTCCTCAGACATGATTTTCTTTCGACCCGTCTGCAGAGCGAAGACGACGTATCGAGGTTTCTCGAGTTGCGTGGCGGTCTTGATGGCCCACTAGTGCTTGGTCGTGAGTTGCAGTAGCGGAAACTCGTACAGATCCCATGAGCGAAAACCCATACTGACGAATCGACCGCTCTCCAAGGTGCGCAACATCGCCAATTTTTTTACCTCGTTTAAAAGTACGTGAGGCATACGCCATTGTATTTTCAGCAAGTCAACCTTGGACTCGAGCGCGGAACTGCCCACCAAACAGTTGTTGTCGTTGCGCGCTCGTATGAGAATCAATTCGTGACGAGCGTTGATCACGACGCGCCTATAGTCCTCGCAAAATCCCAGCAGCATGTTGAGTGGTACGCAGAAATTGAAGTAACCGTTCGCATTGATCGTGGGACCGAGCTATCCCGCGTTCCGCTGAATCACGCTCCTGTTGGACGAAACGGTCGCGTAATTTTTCAGCGTGCTGGTTATGCCGACGTTTCGGTTATGATCAATCCCCACACCGTCGAGCTCGTATCGTATCTCGTCGAACATGAAGGCGATGCAGTTGTCTCCGAGGATCACGTCAGCTCCCGCAACAACCTTGCCCTTCGTTAATTTTCCCTCAACGTAGAGAAAACTCTCGTGCGGTAGCGTGTACAGATCTTGCTGCTGTATCGGTATTCTTATTTCGTCGCTGTGTTCGAACGTCGTATTGGCGAACGGATTGTAGGCGTGAGTCTCGATCTTGACGATTCGATTGTCGAAGACCGGTTTGTCTCGGATATTCAGAATGTCGGCCATCGTTCAAATAAAGTTATTTCGCATAGCGAATCCGAGCGATCTCAGAAATTCAACGTTCGTTTCGGTTAGTCTTCTTCTTCTTCCTATCTTTCCGACGCTATTTACAGCGAAATGTTTGTAACGCGGTAATTTTATCGGTGGAAAGCTCGCCGGGAACCGGGGTACGAGTAAAAAGTGAGACGTGATTAAACGTGAAAAAAGAAGTAAACTATACTTTATTATAAACTTAAAGATAATGGTAACACAAAATAAGCCTGTAACACAAAATAAATCTAATGCTAAAGTTAACCAGAAAACAAACAAAATACTACTAGTCGCTCGGCGGAACGGTACACGACCAGCCTCTATTACGCTAGTTGCCGAAGTGACGGATCGATCGGCGCTACGTTACGTGGGTGAAGGTACACGGCCGCGAGCCGGCTGCGCGTGGTCCAAAATGGGCCCCGTGTCCGGAGGGAATTACGCGGTCGTGAGGCGGCGGCGCAGTGTGTAGTGCAAGCCCTCCGGGCCGTATCGTTCGGGCGGAAGGGCGCGGTCACGAGTCGGCGACGTGGTGTGTACAATAAGTTCTCCGAGTCGTGTCGTTCGGACAGGAATACGCGGTCGCGAGTCGGCGGTACGATGTACAAGGTAAGCCGCTCAGGCCGTGACGGTCGGACAGGTTTCGCGGTCGCGAGTCGGCGGCGCCGGTTACATGGTAGGCCGTTCAAGCCGAGTCGGTCGGACAAGCCTCGCGGTCGCGAGTCAGCGGCGCAGGGTACAAGGTAGGCCGTTCGGGCCGTGGCGGTCGTACAATCTCCGCGGTCGCGAGTCAGCGGCGCAAGGTACAGGGTGGGCCGTTCGGACTGTGGCGAGGGAGGTCCGAGTCTCGGAGATAGCGGTGTCGAAGGCCGGGTGAGCCCGATCGAGGAAGGCTTGGGAGCGCCCAAGACCTGGAGGGTCGGATGCTGGAGTGCTCTCCAGCGAGGAAAAGGTGCCTCGTCCGCGCTCGAGGCGGTTTATATACCCGAGAGTGGGGGACCTCCCGAGCGGTCGGTGGCGGTGCGCGGTGTGGGCGGTTGGGCGGGCCCACGTTACTAGCCGCGGTGGCTCGCGCTACACGCTGCGGGCGGTTGGGTGGCCCACGATATCTAAGTAATTGACGGTGGCAGCGCGATTTTTCCTGGGCGATCGGTGGTGGTCGCGGCGTGGAGTTTGAGTTTCTAGTTTAGTGGCTTAGGGCAACATTACTCCCCTCGTTCAGTCTATCGTGACCTCCGTAACTTTGCGGCACATCGTTAGGCGGCCGTTCGTGGCGAATCGGAAAATCCACCTTCCCGTGGCGGTGCGGGCCCGCCATTTTCTGTTGTGCCGGATGGCGGACATAGGCACCGAGATGCAAGTTCCGTCCGGCAGCTGGATCGGCACTGCCAAGGGTATCCCGGGCCTGGAGATCCAGCCGTCTTTCCGCAAATAGGCTGGTGGAGCCGGTGGTGGTACAATTAACGGCGCTGCACTTGGAGAGGTGGCCGGTGGTATAGTTGGTACATCGGGCGGCCGGGCTGTCTGGTTGCTTGGTTCCCCCAGCGTCGTATTCGCGATGGTCGGCGTGGTTACTCGGGGGTCGACATGCTCTACCTCCGGTGGTGGCGGTGCCGGGCTGGACCTCTTGGTGGCCGCGATGCTGGCCACGGTCCTAATCCCCGTGTCTGGCTGCCGTATCACTTGCACCGAGCGTATAATTGGCCCGCGGCGTGCGGTGGGGCCGCGCTTTATCCCCGGCGGCAGGGTCGGCTTCTTGGTTGCCGGCTCTGTTACTCGGTGGCTTTTTGGCGGTCCCTGGCCGCTTCCTCCTGCCTTCCTCTCGGCTGGGCTGTTTGTTATCGCCCTCCCTGGATCAGTAATCCCCGGCTGGCTGCTGGTGTCGTCGCGAGGTGGCTTGGTCTCGGCGCCGGTACTGCCCGTGGTGCGGCCCTTTGTCCGAGGCGGCTGCTTGCGAGCCATCTTTGCCTGGCTGCCCGAGGCCGGCATGGCGGCGGCCGAGCTGCAGGGCGCCGCCATGTCCGCGGCGGCAGTGCGCCCTGAGGCCGTCTCTCCCTTGAGGCCGCTCTGTCCCGTCGTGACGGATCTTCGGCCAGTCTTAGGCGGGGCGGGCGGTGTCTCCATTAACCAGCGCGTGTGTCGGTCCCGACTGCTGTCTCCACGCTGGATTTCAGTCCCCGTTCGAGAAACACGGTGTCGACGTCCCGGATCGATTGGCGGCGGCCAGGCTCCCGGCGACGGGCTGTCTGGTAGCGAGTCGCTATCCTCGCTCAGGCTCCCGAATAATTCTTTGCACTTCTCTCGCTGGTTCATCGTCGCTGATAACTGCTCGAGTGGTATCTGGGTCAACGAGGCACGCTTTATATACCCTGATTGCGGGGGCTTTTTGATCGTGGATTGGTCGCTTTTCTTAGGTGGGGGATCCGGCTTTAAGTCCTGAACATGAATGTGCCGATGCCAGCGCCCTCGGCCGTTGCGAAGGTCCACGATGACCGGCGAATGAAATTTCATTACTGTAAACGGGCCCGAATACTTCGGCGCTAGTTTTGCGTTGAAACCATCGGTTTTCCGTGACAATGGATGTTCCTTTTTCCAGACTGAATTACCGATTTGAGGTTGCCAATCCCGTCGTCGTAAATTATACGTGGTTTCTTGACGCTGGAAGGCTCGGGCTAGATTTATTCGGACTAGCTGGAAGGCCTCGTGGAGCGTGCGCTGCATTTGATGTGGCGTCGTTGGCGTGGCGTGGCGACGGTCCTCAGGATGCGACAGGGCTAATTCTCGTCCGTGGTTGAGGAATGCAGGCGTGAATCCGGTAGCGTCGTGTTGCGCTGTATTGAATGCGAACTGAAGTGGCCCGAGATGTTCGTCCCATCGTCTGTGATTCTTCTGTGTGAATTGCGCAATCATCGTTTTTATTGTTCGATTGGTCCGCTCGACCGGATTACACTGCGGGGTATAGATCGGTGTCGTACGGTGTTGAATGTGCCAAGCGCGTAATAGGTTTCTTAGCAGACGAGATTTGAACTGGGTACCGTTATCGGAGATAACTTGGTCCGGGCATCCGTGTCGATATAAAATTTTCTCGACTATGGCGGCCGTTACCGCCGTCGCTGTGGCTTTTCGCAATGGGTGCAGTTCCACCCACTTCGAAAAACGGTCCTGCATAACTAAGAGCCATGCATGGCCTTTGCGAGAGCGCGGTAGAGGCCCCACCAAGTCCATGGTGACTTGTTGCCAGGGCGCCGCCACTGGTGCTGTGTGCAATTTTCCGGCTGGTTTGGTAGGCGATGCTTTATAGGCGAGGCAAGTCTTGCAAGTTCTTACGAATCGAGTGATGTCGCGGAACATGCCTGGCCAATAGAAGAGCCGGGCCATACGAGCAATGGTCTTGGCTGTCCCGAAATGCCCGGCGCTAATATCCGCATGATGTCGAGCGATGGTTTGCTGTCGTTCCGGTTTCGGCACGCATTGCTTCCATTGCATAGCCGGATCAATTTCTTTAAAATCGACCTCATGCAAAATAAGGCGGAATAGACGTCCTTGCTGTTCCTTGTAGTCTGGAAAGTCTGCAGGATGAGTCCGGACCCCGGTGAGAATGCGGCGGTACCAATTATCTGGGGACGGTGTCTCGGTGCTGGCTATAATTGGTTGGCGGGAGAGCGCATCGGCCACTTGATTGGCCGTTCCCCGGCGGTAACGAACTTCGAAGTGGTATTGTTGCAGCTCAAAAAGCCAGCGCCCCAGCCGCCCCGTAGGTTCGTCCAGGCGTTGTAGCCATTTCAAAGCTTGATGGTCGGTGATTACAGTAAAAGAATAGCCCTCGAGGTATCCTCTCATTTTTTGTATCCCCCAGATGACGGCTAGGCATTCCAGCTCGGTGGCTCTGTAGTTCTTCTCGGCCTTATTAAGCGTACGGCTCGCGTACGCGATGACGCGCTCGCCTTCCGCTAGGTGCTGCGTCAATACCACCCCTAGGCCGTTTGTGCTAGCGTCAGTCTGCAAAATAAAGCGGCGGGAGAAATCCGGGCAGACCAGCACGGGGGCGGTGGTCAGTGCGGTTTTGAGCTCGGTAAAGGCTTTCTCTTCGTCGGGGCCCCAATTCCAACGGGCGCTTTTTCTGGTCAGACGGGAAAGCGGGGCGGCTAGACCGGAGAAGTTGTTAACGAACCTTCGATACCACGACGCCATTCCCAAGAATTGTCGTACCTAGCGAAGGGTCGTTGGTGACGGCCAAGCGGTTACGGCCGATGTCTTTTCTGGATCCGTACGGATACCCTCGCGGTCGATAATATGCCCGAGATATTTTAGTTATGGCCTACAAAAGTGGTATTTCTCGGGGTTCAGGCGTAATTTTGCGTCCCGCAGGCGTTGGAAAACCATCCTCAGGTGAGCTAGGTGTTCGTCGAAAGTATGGCTCAGAATAATGATGTCATCGAGGTAGACCAGTACACAAGGTTCGAGTTCGGGGCCGAGCACCATGTCCAGGAGTCGCTGGAACGTGGCCGGGGCCGAATGAAGACCAAACGGCATTACTTTGAACTGCATCAGACCCCGCCCTGGAACGGTAAAGGCGGTAACTGGTCGGCTCTCTGGATCCAACGGCACTTGCCAGTAACCGTCTTTCAGGTCCAGTGTCGTGAGATATCGTTCCCCTCGCAGTTTATCGAGCGTGGCATTGACTTGTGGTAACGGATACGCGTCCTTCTCCGTGACTTCATTGACTTTCTGATAGTTAATGCAAAAACGATAGCAGCTGTCTGTTTTCTTTACAAGTACGATTGGAGAGCTCCAGGCCCCGCGGGAAGGCTCGATGATTCCGTCCTGCTCCATTCGCTTGACTTTTCGGTTTATTACAGCCTGCATGGCCGGATTACGCGGACGGTACCTTTGTTTGATTGGCTGGTCGGTCTTTAATCGTAACCGGTGCGTAATTTTGTCGGTGGGTCCTCTAATGTTTTGGAATTTTCCCAGTTCTAGTTCGAGAAAGTGTTTAAGGCGTTCTTCTTCTTCCGGCGATTGGACGGCGAGTCCGACTTTGTCGAGGCTATTTAGCTGTTTCTGGTGCGAGCTGCTTAGTGGAATTCGCAGCGTTAATCCGATCTGTTCCCACAAATCTACCCCTATAATCATGGGGCTCCGAGCGTGTGGCATGATTGTAAATTGATGCCGGAAGATGTCCCCTTTATGTCTGATGGGTAATAGCAGGCTGCCGGCGGTCTCTGTTGTTTCCCCGTCCGACAGTCTGATTTGCTGTCGGTCCGTCTGACTGCGATAGCCTAGTTTTTCGACTAGGCGTGCTACCTCGGCATTTACACATGAGAGCTCCGAGCCGGAATCTAAGAGAGCCTCTATCTCTGTATCTCCGAGTAGGATCGGTAGATGCGGTCGGGGCCGGAATCTTAATTCTGGCTGGCAGTGGGCCGGTCGGTGTTGTCGGTACCTACGGCCCGTTGGGCGTTTCCCGTAAACGGATGACACTCCCTGGTGAGTACGCCATCTTTGCCGCAACGAGAACAGAATTTGACGGCGGGGCGGCGGCATTCGGCTCGGGTGTGGCCCCTCTGTTTACAGCGCCAGCAGCACTCCTCTCGGTTATAAGAGGCGGCTGCGATGGCCGGGGGATGGCTGGCTTGGTGTTTCTCGGACTGCTCTCGGCGCTTGATGTCTTCGAATTCCGAGGCTCGCCGGGTGAGGTCTTCTAAGTTGTTTATGTCTCCGATTCTAATGTACAGCTTATACTCGGGTCTCATATTTTCGTAGACCTGGTCGAGAATTTCGTCGGTTGACAGTTTTTCAGCGCGGCGTGCCATTGTCAGTAAAGCGGTGGCGTATTGTTTGAACGGTTCGCCAGTCCGCTGTATGCGGCCATGAATCTCCCGGGTTAACTGAGCACGGTATCGGTGCGGCAGATAAAAATTGCGGAAGCTATCTTGAAAGTCGGTCCAGCACCTCCATCGTGCCTGGTTATTACGAAACCACAGTAATGCGTCGCCCTTCAACATTTCCGGCAACATTGCCGGCCGCGAAGGCCTCTATTTGAGCTGAGGTGTTTAACTCGACGCTGAGCTCTTCTCGGAGGCCGCCTGATTGCGACTGACTTTCCGGCTTTGGCGGCACCGTCCTATTTACTGCCATCAGGGGTTTGTAACTTGGGTTAGATTCCACGAATCTTCGCAGGCGATATCGCAATTGATCGCAAGGGCCGTCGTTATCGATTCGTAGGCGAGTCAATTCTTCGGACAAATCTTTTTTGGATAATTTGTAGATCAAGCTCTTCATTTAGCTTTAATCACGTCTCAGTTCGGTCAGGTCCCTGTTCGGGCGCCATGTAACGCGGTAATTTTATCGGTGGAAAGCTCGCCGGGAACCGGGGTACGAGTAAGAAGTGAGACGTGATTAAACGTGAAAAAAGAAGTAAACTATACTTTATTATAAACTTAAAGATAATGGTAACACAAAATAAGCCTGTAACACAAAATAAATCTAATGCTAAAGTTAACCAGAAAACAAACAAAATACTACTAGTCGCTCGGCGGAACGGTACACGACCAGCCTCTATTACGCTAGTTGCCGAAGTGACGGATCGATCGGCGCTACGTTACGTGGGTGAAGGTACACGGCCGCGAGCCGGCTGCGCGTGGTCCAAAATGGGCCCCGTGTCCGGAGGGAATTACGCGGTCGTGAGGCGGCGGCGCAGTGTGTAGTGCAAGCCCTCCGGGCCGTATCGTTCGGGCGGAAGGGCGCGGTCACGAGTCGGCGACGTGGTGTGTACAATAAGTTCTCCGAGTCGTGTCGTTCGGACAGGAATACGCGGTCGCGAGTCGGCGGTACGATGTACAAGGTAAGCCGCTCAGGCCGTGACGGTCGGACAGGTTTCGCGGTCGCGAGTCGGCGGCGTCGGTTACATGGTAGGCCGTTCAAGCCGAGTCGGTCGGACAAGCCTCGCGGTCGCGAGTCAGCGGCGCAAAGTACAAGGTAGGCCGTTCGGGCCGTGGCGGTCGTACAATCTCCGCGGTCGCGAGTCAGCGGCGCAAGGTACAGGGTGGGCCGTTCGGACTGTGGCGAGGGAGGTCCGAGAGCGCCCGGACGAAGGAAGGCTCGGGTGCGCCCGAGTCTCGGAGATAGCGATGTCGAAGGCCGGGTGAGCCCGGTCGAGGAAGGCTCGGGAGCGCCCGAGTCCTGGAGGTAGCGGTATCGAAGGCCGGGTGAGCCCGGTCGAGAACAGGCTCATCCGCGCTCGAGGCGGTTTATATACCCGTGGGCCCGAGAGTGGGGGACCTCCCACTCCCGAGCGGTCGGTGGCGGTGCGCGGTGTGGGCGGTTGGGCGGCCCACGTTACTAGCCACGGTGGCTCGCGCTACACGCTGCAGGCGGTTGGTTGGCCCGCGATATCTAAGTAATTGACGGTGGCCGCGCGATTTTCCCTGGGCGATCGGTGGTGGTCGCGGCGCGGGGTCTGTGTTTCTAGTTTAGTGGCTTAGAGCCACATGTTGTTGTTGTTGTTGCTCGTTCAGGCTTGTTATATCCCGAGCCCTTGGCAACAGAAGCTCGGGAATAACGCCGGTATGTCGCACGCGCACGACCGTTTAGCTTGATCGGCAGAATATCGCCGATCAAGGTAACCCGGCATTTCCGGCCGGGACGCGACGTCCGAGGACAGTTGCGGTTGCCACCCGCGATTCTGCTGATTGCTATGAATTTTTACATAGCAACAGCAGGAGATATATAGGGGCAGCCGCGGCCCGTACGGCCAGTCGCAATTAAGAAATTGAAGTAGAGATACGCGTGGCTTCGAAGACTGTAAATCGACAAGGGGAAATAAAAGGCTACAGCAACTTAAACGAGATATATATTTATTCCAACGACATCCCGTTACACTATCCGGAGAACAGACCCCACAGCACCTTCCCGGTGCAACATCTGGTGGCAACGGTGGGATTCGCCCTCCGGAATCAGGCCGCTGCAAGTCTAGTTTGCCTTAGACGGCTTGTAATGCGGGATCTCTGAAACAAACAAGTGAACAGACGTGAGAACTCATTCATAGAAAGGAAGACAGAAGAATATAAGAAGCAAAGAGAGCCGGACGTGAAACCCGAGCAACCACTGACCAGCGTAACTACGGAGCAGCAGCCAAGCAGGTAAGCGACCGAGCAGACAAACTACGGGACGGAGAAGCGTGCGAGCAGCCAAGTTGAAAACATCGCGACTCATCAGCAACCAAGCAGCATGCTGTTACCGACGCTAATGTAAGTTAGATATATATATATGCATGCAAGACGAAAAAGCGAATAAGATTATATGTACCGCGGCGAATTCCTACTACACTGTCACACGTCGCGCCTATCGTGGTTGAACGGCATTACCGAGCCCGAAAACCTACAACCTATCTTTAAAAGAATTCCGTGCAGGCTAACGAATCAAACGCAAAGTTTTATCCGCGAAATAACGGTAGGCGGCGAAATCTTGGACCGCGATAGCGCGATTTACGAATTTACGAACGGAATCTCCCTCCCTGTATCCATGTATTCGGGTAACGCGAATTTCGTGAATTACCGAGAAGCCGAAGAATCCGGTAATCAAAGTCGCCGATCGTCAATAGGATCGCTAGTGAGCGAAATATTTGCACCCGAAGACCAGCGATTTATATTCATGATGACCGATAACGGCGAACGGAACGAGCCCCCGCTTACAGGCGGGGAAGGCGCGAGAGCGCGAACCTCACAAGGCGAAAGCTCTATCGGCAACACGGAACCCAGCGCGAACACAAATATACCACAGCCGCAGTACCGACACTCCTCGCCAAACCCTCGACAAAGCGTCACGACGCGCGACGACGCGATGCTGACAATACTTGACGCGATATCACTTACCGCAACGCGAGTAGAGAGATTGGAAAACGAATACCTCGCGCAAAAATACGGCAACAGGCTCAACAGAACGGCGGACTCATTGCAGCATCCGGTGCCACCCCCGCGACGACCACAAAGAGATGTCCGGCATTCTCTTAATAACCCGCGGCAGTTTTTAACGTTACAAAACGCAATCGGTCTTATACCCACGTTTGACGGAAACGAAAGCAACGTGAAGAAGTTTATTAAGGCATGCGAGTATGCAGCGCGAAAAGTGGACCCGGAAGACGTAGACGAATTACTGGCGGCTATACTTTATACGAAACTCACGGGACGAGCACTCTCGCGATTCGAATCTAAACAAATTCTAAATTTCGCGCAATTCATACGTGAAGTCGAAGAAGGCTACGTACAGTCACCGGCAATAATGGCCTGTCGCGCTGCGGCGACGGCGGCTCTCGTGCGTGAGGTGGGGTAGTGTGCGTGAGGCCTCACCGCGGATCGCGTACGTGAGGCATGGAACGCCGAAAGGAGCGAGAGGACAGGGGAAAATTTGGTGGGGGGCGTTCTCATGCTCTCTCTCGCTCGCGACCCGTGAGTGTGAGAGAGATAGAATGAGTGAACGCTAAGGAATTATTATAGGCGCACCTTCGCTCTCTCTCTTGCACGCGTTCGTGTTTATACGGTTAGACAAGGATAGAAGTATATCGCTAGAGTACGCTATTAATTCTAGCGTATACTTTCAGACATTTCGCGACTTTTAACAATCAAAATTAAATTCTCATGTTACTTAGATTTTAAATATATATTTTTACATTACGTATAAATTAATTTTGAGATAATTTTCGTTTTCTATCTTGAGAAAAAAATTGTCTTTCTCAAGATAGAAAACGAAAATTATCTCAAAATTAATTTATACGTAATGTAAAAATATATATTTAAAATCTAAGTAACATGAGAATTTAATTTTGATTGTTAAAAGTCGCGAAATGTCTGAAAGTATACGCTAGAATTAATAGCGTACTCTAGCGATATACTTCTATCCTTGTCTAACCGTATAAACACGAACGCGTGCAAGAGAGAGAGCGAAGGTGCGCCTATAATAATTCCTTAGCGTTCACTCATTCTATCTCTCTCACACTCACGGGTCGCGAGCGAGAGAGAGCATGAGAACGCCCCCCACCAAATTTTCCCCTGTCCTCTCGCTCCTTTCGGCGTTCCATGCCTCACGTACGCGATCCGCGGTGAGGCCTCACGCACACTACCCCACCTCACGCACGAGAGCCGCCGTCGCCGCAGCGCGACAGGCCATTATTGCCGGTGACTGTACAGCGACGCGGTACAGCGCACCTTCAGTTAGAATTTAATCAGCTGCGTCAGCGCACAGGGGAAAGCGCGCAAACGTACGGAACCCAAGCCGACACGCTGGTAACCGAGCTATACGACGCGTTGAGCGAAGACTCCTACTCTGCAGACGAAAAACGCGGGATATGGAATTCGCTTCAGAAGCAAGTGTTGAACAATTACCAGACGGGTCTGTTGCCGCACTTACAAACAATCGTCCGGTCGCGAAATTACAGGACATTACAAGAAGCGATAGCGGGAGCGGCAGCAGAAGAGAGACAGCGGCGCACCCATACGCACATATAACGAGCGAGCGTACATCGAGCGAAATTTTCCGCGCACCCCGGCAAACCGCCCCCCCCCGTGCCAACGTGCAATAGATGCGGTAGACAGGGGCATCCGGGATTTCTGTGCCGCACCGGCAGATACGCGCCCAGGTACGGCTTGCCCAGGGCCGAAAATACACCGCGAGTTAGCACAACGGATAAGTTCTGCAACTATTGCAATAAGCCGTATCATACGCGCGAAGAATGCCGTAGATTAAAAAGAGACAACGAGTCATCGCAAGGAACACGACGCGATAACCGAGTCCCCCCGCGAAATCAACACACGACCACGGTGCATTCAACCGTACCGGAAGAAAGAGCAAGAGCACCGGCGAGACAAACGACACACGACGACAGGCGCGGAGATAACAAAGCACGCCGTTACGAGACACGGCCCGCGCGGGATTATCAGGTGTCACACATCTCGAACGACAACAAGAATCGTCATTTGGACTTAGTCACTTTGCCCGTATTGCAAGCCACGGGCGGAAAGATGACGTTCTTGTTAGACACCGGTGCAGCTATTACCCTCGTTAAGGTGGGGAAACTAAAGGGCGATACACCGATCTACACCGAATCGATGGCCCTAACTGGCGTAACCGGATTATAAGGCGCAAACGATAGGAACGACGCGTGTATTAATTTACCTGCGAGATAGCACGATCTCGCACACTATGCACGTAGTGCCCGACGAATTTCCCATTGCGTATGACGGGATACTCGGGATGGATTTCCTTAAGGCGCAACGTACCGTATATAACGTCGAAAACGGACTTGATAATTAATCGCGCCGCGATCCCGTTACAGCCATACGTTCGCACGACGCTACCACCGAGAAGCGAAACGATACTGCAGGCCGTGACCGATAGCAACCAAATCGAAATAATCTATGCCGATGAACTCAAACCCGGCGTGTTCATAGGCAATTGTCTAATTGCTCCTGAAAATAATACCTGTGCAATAAGCGTATTAAACACATGAGACACAGCCGTGCCATTCCTCACACCCGCAGTACATATAGAAGCGGAGACGCAATTATGCACAGTCAGCGCGCTCACGTTACGAGATAAGCCAGATATAGCCGCAGTACAGCAACGAAGAGAACGCATTAAGAAACAACTTAGAATTAACCACTTAAATAAGGAAGAAAAAGGCGAATTAATAAGGATTTGCAAAAGCTTCTGCGATATTTTTCAATTGCAAGGCGACCCGCTTTTCTTTACCGAATCCGTCGCGCATGAAATTGTTACGGAAAAGGAAAGTAGGCCAATTAGCTGCCGCCCTTACCGACTGCCCGAGAAACACAAAGCAGAGGTAAAGGAGCAGGTAAAGAAGATGCTCGACAAAGGAATCATAAGAACCAGCGCGAGTCAATGGAACGCACCAATACTAGTCGTCCTCAAAAAAGCCGACGCGTCCGGAAAACCGAAATTGAGAATAGTCGTCGATTTCAGAAAATTAAATGATATTACGATAGGCGACTCCTTCCCTATCCCGAACATAACCGATATACTCGATCAGCTCGGACACGCGAAGTATTTCACGACCCTGGATTTGGCATCGGGATATCACCAAATCCAGATGAAGGAGGAACATAAGCAGAAAACCGCGTTTTCTACACCCGAGGGACATTATGAGTTCAACAGAATGCCTTTCGGTCTTAAAAATGCACCGGCTACATTTCAGCGCATGATGAACTTGGTCTTATCGGGCCTGCACGGTATCAAGTGTCTCGTATATCTAGACGATATAGTCATCTACGGATCGACGCTAAAGGAACATAATAAGAGACTCGAAGCCGTTTTTAAAACGTTTGCGAGAAAATAATTTAAAATTGCAACCGGACAAATGCGAGTTTTTACGAAAGGAAGTATTATATCTCGGTCATCTAATAACAGAAAATGGAATTCGACCCGATCCTTCCAAAATTTCCGCGGTAAAAAATTTTCCGGTACCGAAAAACTAAAGGACATACAATCGTTTATCGGACTAGTCGGATATTACCAAAAATTTATACGAGATTTTTCAAAAATCGCGAAACCTTTAACAATACTCACAAAAAAGGACGAAAAATTTCGATGGGAGATGGACCAACAAAACGCGTTCGAAATATTAAAAGAAAACTTAACTACCTCGCCGATACTCAAATACCCTGATTTCACGCGCCCGTTTATCGTTACCACGGACGCCTCGGATCATGCAATCGGAGCCATCCTCTCTCAAGGGGAGAGAGGAAAGGATCATCCGATTGCATATGCAAGCCGTATACTGAACAAGACCGAAAGAAACTATAGTACGACAGAGAAGGAGCTATTCGCGATAGTATGGGCGGTGAAACATTTCCGACCCTATATCTATGGGACAACATTCACAATTGTAACAGACCACAAACCATTGATCTGGCTGTTCAACGTAAATGATCCCGGGTCCCGCTTAATAAGATGGAGATTAAAGCTCGAGGAATATAACTACAAAATAGTTCACAAAGACGGCAAGAAGAACACGAACGCGGACGCGTTTAGCAGAAACCCTCCGCAACAAGAAGAAAAGCTTCCAGTACACGTATTAAAAGAAGAAAGTACATATTCAGCAGAAGAAAAAGCAAAGCTCATACACAAATACCACAACACACCGATAGGCGGACACCAAGGCGTCACACGTACACTACATCGCATCAGATTACAGCATGAGTGGCCAGGCATGAGAAGAGACATAGAAGAATACATAAAGAAATGCGAACAGTGCCAGAAAAATAAATTATCAAAGAAGACGAAAATGCCGCTAGTAATTACCGATACGCCGACTAAATCGTTTGAGAAATGCGCCCTAGATATAGTAGGACCGCTACCAATAACTAACAGTAACAATAAATACATTTTAACGTTCCAAGATAATCTCACGAAATTTAGTAAAGCGATTCCTATCCCAAACCAAGAAGCCGCGACCGTAGCAAAAGCGTTTGTGACTCAAATAATTTTCGAACACGGGATACCGGAATACGTTCTTTCCGACCAAAGAACAAATTTTACAAGCAGCATTTTTAAAAATACCTGCAAACTATTACGAATCGAAAGAATTCAAACTACTGCTTATCATCCGCAAACCAACGGCGCACTCGAACGATTGCATCGAACACTGGCCGAGTATCTACGGCACTACATTAACGAAGATCAATCCGATTGGGATGAATGGTTGCCATACGCAATGTTTACATATAATACAACCCCGCACACGGCAACCGGATTGACCCTCTTCAAACTCATCTATGGACATCGTGCTACATTACCGACAGCACTAAAAACCGCGCCGAAAGAAACATACTCGTATGACGACTACGCGAATGAATTACGCGACCGATTACGGGCCTCTAACTCTCTCGCACACGATCACGCGAAAACCGAAAAAGAAAAGGCGAAAGAAAATTATGACAAAGACTCCCGAAAACGCGAGTTCAGAGTCGGAGATTCCGTCCTACTTTACGACGAAACGGTTCGACGCGGCCGGTCCAAGAAATTAGACGCGCTATGGATAGAACTATACATAATAATACATAAGCACAATAATGTTAATTACAGTATAAGGAAAGGTAGAAAAATAATTAGAGTACATGCAAATAGATTAAAAGCGTTTATAGAACATTAAGCATAAAAGCAACCGATTAAGCATAACACACACAAAAAAAAAAAAAATAATAATAATAAAAATATTTTCTTTTGTACTCACCTATAAAATTTCCAGGCACCACCTGGACCTCCCGATATTTGAGGTCACTATCAGTCCGCATGACTAGACGCGGCTCCAACCGGTGCCACAACAATTTGATCTCGTGCCGTGACTCCATCACGGCACAAGAAGGGCAGAAACCTGGCTTAAAAGCCAGGTAACATACCCGACACACGCTGAAGAATGTGTGTGGTTCCACTAAACACAAAAAATTTTTTTTTTAATAACAATAATTACACTATTAAAATTTACTAAGCATACGCATATAAGATAAAATACGCACTGTCAATATAAAATCCTTTTTAGAAAAATCTCTGTCACTAACTTGTCACTGTCCGCACGGAAAGACTAACCGTTACTGACAAGACAAACGAAAGACTCCAACGCTAAAACCAAGAACAAAATCTTGATTAATCAAAACTCCAAGAAAGTAATGATAATCCATGCACTGAACACTGAAACGACCCGTTTTGTCGCGGAAACCGAATATCGCTCTAGCGAGCTGGCCCCGGAGCGCTCGTCGGGATCCCAGGATTCGGTGGGTAGGGTCGCTAGAAGCACTCGAGATTGAATTAAATACTTGAATTAGGTTTATTATAAGTATCGAAAAATGTACAAATGTGAGAAATATTACGCTGCGATAATTTGATTGCGATTGCCAAGGTTCGCTCGACGCGTTTGACGAAACCGCGTTTACATTTATTATTTACACGGCGCCGAGCTGTCGGTCGTTCACCCCGCCGAGTGAGAGCGTCGTCGGCGCGAGCGGCGGGAGCGAGACGGAGCGCGGTGTTGATACGCAGAGCGTTACCCGAAATTTAAAGCGGCGTCGCGGAACAATTATTTGACGGACGCGGAAGATTTCCGTAAACGCGAACGCGTGATAACGAGAGAAAGATAGGAGAGTAGCGCCTGTAAAGCGTCGATCAACCGAGATAGCTCGGTCGAGGTAGAGATATCTCTACCCCGGTGTTCTCGACGGCGCGAAAGTAGCGTGAGGATGCCGCACGATACTACGACTGCTCCCGGGACCGAGAGTACTCGGTGGAGGCAGAGCGATCTCTACCCCTCGAGCCTGGAGAGTACGTAGTTACGGTACGGACTGGAGTGAGCACCAGGAGTGCCTGGTCGAGGCAGAGCTCGCTCTACCCCGTGACGATTATTGCTCGGAGTCGGAGTCGGTGTTCGCTCGGAAGCGAACGGATAGGAACGGTGTTTTACAGCTCCGACGTCGCCTTTTTATACGTAAAAAGGGTAGACGCCGGGGGTTCGCGGTAGGGTGCTTATCGCTCGCGGCGCTAGGTATTCGTCGTGGCGTGATCCGGAACGAGGAGCCGCGGTGCCGTTGGCTCCCTCGGATTCGTTCGCTTATTTCCGCGCGTGTTAAGGCGCCCCGCGCCCTAAGATCTTCACCGGACGGCTGGTTGGTTCGGCGGCAACGGCGGGTCGTCGGCCGGGAATGATGCACCGTCGGGGTGCATCGTTACAACACTATACCAAAGATAAAAAACGTACCTTCAGCCGACGTAGCACCTTCATTCCCACGATGAAGACGATCCGCAACACACACATTGCTTACCCTCAAGACAGCATTATATATATACACGCGCATATACTTAACTAATAAACATTTCAGGTTAACTTTTGCCATCGCAAAGGGCGCTATCGAAACTTCACCTTACACAGTTACACAATTCACTCATGAACCCGGATTATATTATGAGGACCACGGACTTCTTCACATATCCGACACGACATGGAAGTTAGTTTTAATAATAAACATTGCGGAATTCGAAATTAGATTTAAGAAATTACAACACAAAGTCGATGACGCAGAAAATGTCTGTAATAACTTACATGAAACGTACAATGGCGAATTATTAAAAGATAAGTGTAACTATTTAGCAATGTTGATTACCATGCAAAATAATAAATTAATTACGGCACTAGATAGATTAACTTCAACCTACGACAACTGTCACGCGAGAAGAGGACTTATAGATCTAGTAGGAACAGTAGGAAAAACTCTATTTGGTATAATGAACGCTAACGACGAGAAAATCATTCAAGAACAATTACAATTACTAAACGCAAACCAGCAAACGATCCAACACGTGGCAAAGAATCAGTTAAAAATAATAAACGGCACGCTAAGTCATATACAGGAGTTAGAGATAAAGCTAAAGCAACACGACCGCATCTTAACGAACGCGACTATCCTCCTAAGTCAGCAGATAAATAGAGTAACGCGGCAAATGGAGATGACAGAACACCTTAACACATTAAGAATACTCGTGACCGACCTACTGACTGACATACAAGACACCATCGACTTTATCTCTTGGACTAAAAAGAGTATCATTAACACACGGCTATTACCGATTGACAAGATCATAACAGAGCTACTACACGCAACTATTCAATTACCTGAAGGGTCACAATTCCCGTTCGATACCAATCCAAAGAACTGGAATCAAATCGAAAAATATATATCAATTACCGCACACTATCGCGATCACAATGCTCTCATGATCATTATCAAGTTTCCAATCGTTACCGATACGACCTACGAATTAAAAGCGGTCATTCCGTTTCCCGTGTATGACCACGCTAATATTTTTAAAACAATCAAAACCGCGCATGAATATATCGAGCTAGATAAAGAAAACAATAAATATATAAGCTTAACCCGCGATGAAATAAACAATTGTATCCGCGGCAACAAAAAACTTATATGCGAGAACAGCTTCGCGACATACCACGTATCGGATAACGCACCTTGCGAAGTCGTAGCACTCATCGAACCGGGACATCAACCCGAGAAATGCGAAACCCGCCATATCATATCTAACGTTAGTATATGGACAGCACTAAACGAACCTCAGGCATGGCTTTACTCCACATCTTCACAAATCATTGAACTGCGATGTAAACATAAGCCAAGTAAAAAAATAAATATAATCAGATCAGGTAAAATAATACTAAGAGACGCGTGCCAATTAAGTACGAACGATCTCACGATACAATCGAAAACCCTTCTAGGAGAAAGCGACATTAATATTTATATACCAACGTATAATATTACTATGATACCAATTAAAGATAGAACCAACATTGCTAAAATTACGTCACAGTTAAAAAATATACAAAGAGAACCGATTGTACGAAATAAAAATGAACTATTGCAACTAAGCCTAGATTTAAATAAATTACGTACCGATTTAGACAATAATAATATTGCGTCCAAAACAAAAACAATAATAGTGTATTCCGTAGGATTAAGTACAACATTAACCGCACTTACGGTCATTATTATCACTATTACTATAATAAGAAAGAAATATTGTAACAAAAATAGACTATAATTAACAGCAAAAAAAAAAAAAGAAAAACGTATCATATACTTAAAGTCTCAACGTTTTTCTTTTTTTTCTCCCCGAGGGAAAGGGAATTTGTAAAAAAAAAAAAAAGGCTTGAGCAAATTAAAACCCTCAACCCTTTTTCTTCTCCCTAGGGGGGAGGGATGTTATATCCCGAGCCCTTGGCAACAGAAGCTCGGGAATAACGCCGGTATGTCGCACGCGCGCAACCGTTTAGCTTGATCGGCAGAATACCGCCGATCAAAGTAACCCGGCATTTCCGACCGGGACGCGACGTCCGAGGACAGTCGCGGTTGCCACCCGCGATTCTGCTGATTGCTATGAATTTTTACATAGCAACAGCAGGAGATATATAGGGGCAGCCGCGGCCCGGACGGCCAGTCGCAATTAAGAAATTGAAGTAGAGATACGCGTGGCTTCGAAAGCTGTAAATCGACAAGGGGAAATAAAAAGGCTACAGCAACTTAAACGAGATATATATTTATTTCAACGACATCCCGTTACACTATCCGGAGAACGGACCCCACAGCACCTTCTCGGTGCAATAGGCTGTTGGATCGTACCAGCACCGAAACTGATCGTTGTAACGCGAGTCGTTTTGTTTGGTATTAACATAGCACGTTATCGTTGTGGCCGTCGTTGTTGTAGTCGCACGTGCAATCTGACGGTGATCTCCTCTCCGGGAAAGTCGAGCGGTCGACCGTTCTGGTTGGTGACGCGTATCGTGAGATCCGTAACGTATCGCACGATGATCGGCAGGTAAATGACTTGCATGGGCGTTTCCGTGATCTTATATCCCGGTGGTACTTTCGGCGAAAACTCGTGAATCGTGTGCACGCGTTCGCCGTTGCAGTACGCTCCCGCGGTTACGTTACATTCGATGCGGATAATATTCAGATTGATTATATTGATCGGTAAGTCGGACTCGTGCCATTTTCGCGGCTGCAGTACGCGGTGTGGCGAGAATCCCAAAAGCGGCCCCAACGAGTTTGGTTTCAAAAAGTTTACCGTGTACGCTGATTTGATCTCGCTTTTCATAGTGTTGAAGTCGGCGCGAATCGCTATCGAGAAATAATCGTTCTTATCGTTCTTCTCATTACGATTACCATCGACGGTGTCGCGTTGTCGCGGCATCGCATGTTTCAAAAATTTGTCTGTGGCCTGTATCTCATACGATCCCTCAAAAATCGTAATTTCTTTACCGTCCGTGCCATAGTAAAATTTGTTGTTCGTAGAATCGACGTTCGGTATGGTGTTGTAAGTCGCAAAGTCCGTGAGACCGAGCTCGTAATCACCATCACTGAGATCTAACGCCGGTGAGTAGCTCGAATGGAGAACACTGCTCCTACCGGTTAACGTGAGCGTGATCGACATGTTTGAAGTGATACTGAGGCAAAGTGCGTTGCGACGTCAGTTTTTAAACGTAATCGCGTCAAACGTAGACACAGCTGTCCGCAGATACTCTGATCGTACGTTTGATACGATCGTCGATTGTACTCTATCGATGAGACGTTGACTCCGAGATATCGCACCAATTCCACAGGCGGTCGGAGATTACCGAAGCCGTCAAAGTACGCGACGCGATCTCCCCTTTTGGCGTACGCTACCCAGTGAGTCCCCGGACCCGTCACGTTATCCAGGTTCACGATACCGCTCTCGTTTGTACGTGCGCCACTCGTAGGTAGGGCGTCGCGCATAAATACACCTCTGAAATAAGGAACGCGCATACGTCTGGCCAGATGATTTAATTGCACGTTCGTAGTAGCACCCGTGGGCATTTTTAACGTCTTCTCGACGTTTTTTTTTCCTCTCTTCGCAACAGTCGTACCTCTGCCGTACCTGTACGGCTTGAGAGAGAGACCCCGTCCACCGTTGTACGGGGCCAGATGTACGCCGGATCCACCGGCTGCTGCGCGCGCAGCTCTTTTCTCATTTACAGCTCTCGCTATACTCGCAGCTCCACCGACAAGCGATCCGACTGAGCCGAGAGTCGGAATAATCCGCAGCATGCCGCCGCGCTTTGCTGTTGCAAGCATGCGTTTTTTGCGAATCGTACTTCTCCGCCTCTTCGTAATCGTTCTGTTTCTCACAGTCCTCAACCTCTTCTTCCTAGTCGTAGTAGACATACCCATGCCAATTTTCGTTTTAGCTTTCATCGCAGCCCACACGGCTGCTGCGGCGGCTCTCTCACGTAAGCCTGAATCTCTCGCTATAACGCGTTTTCCCGCTCTCTTGGCGAGTTCTCTGTCCGCTGCGTGTCTGTCCGTAAGATCGTTGCTTCGCGCGTACGCCAAGTCGTGCTCGCGACACGCTTCGTCCAACGGATTGATGCCTCGATCACCTCTCGCTGTGCGCTCTTTCAATCGAGTTCCCGGGCCGCAAAATTGATAACCGGGGATGTGCAGTTCGAAGGGAAGGGCGTTTATCGCGCGATTCAACAGACCCTTGCCGCAGCACTTTACTTCCGACGAATCGGTAGACGACGTTGACACTCGCCGCACTCTCGGATTAACGGAGCAGGTCCGTCGATGTGCGTTTCTTGCCAGGGTTGATTGTAATGCTCGAGGCACCTACGGTAGGTTCGAACCTCCGGATTTTCCGTCAAGTGCGCGGGAAGTTTGTCCCACACGTGATGAATGTAATCACCGCAAACGTGCAGTAACACGTCCTTTGGTATGATGCTCAACTGTTCCGCGGTTAAGTTCAACACGTCAAGAGGATGTTTCAGCGCGAGATACATATCGATTAATGAGCTATTCGCGGGGTCGCGCGACTATAAATAGGCGCGCGAGTGATCGTCTCCGTACAGCGGGTACGAGATGCGGTTCGTGCGACAACCGCAGACGATACGCGTCGCGAATTGCGATGACAGATTACGACTGATGGACAGTCTCGAGAGGGAGAAAAAACGCAGAAATTGTGAGATGCTGCCAAACACCGTGCGCGCGATCGTGTGCGGCCCATCGAACTGCGGCAAAACGAACGTTCTGATCAGTCTGTTGGAGAGTCCGCACGGTTTGCGTTTCGAGAACGTGTACGTGTACTCGAAGTCGCTGCAGCAGCCCAAGTATCAGTACTTGGAAAGTCTGCTGACGCCAATTGAAGAGATCGGCTATTTCACGTTCTCCAACAACAGCGACGTCGTTCCGCCGAGCGAGGCGCTTCCGCATTCGATCTTCGTCTTTGACGATATCGCGTGCGACAAGCAAGACGCCGTGAGAGAATACTTCGCGATGGATCGTCACTCGAACGTAGACTGCTTCTATCTGTGTCAGTCGTACGCGAGGATACCGAAGCATCTGATACGCGACAACGCGAATCTGCTGATCCTGTTCAAACAGGACGGAACCAATCTGAAACACGTGTACAACGATCACGTCAACACCGACATGTCGTACGACGAGTTCAGTGCGTTGTGTCGCGAATGCTGGCAACATGATCACGGTTTCGCGGTAATCGACAAGGACAGTCCGCTCGACAACGGGCGATACAGGCGAGGATTCGACGTGTTCGCGGTACCGTCGAGTTGATTTAACAGGTTGTCGAAATCGCGCGACATCCAGTCGTCGAAGACGCTTTGTCGAGAACAGATCAGGGGGATACAATCGATTAATCGATATGACGGGGAAAGATGGCAACCACGACGTGCGCGAGCGTGAAAAGATTACGCGGGAGATCAAGAAGACGAGCGAGGCGATTCGCAGAAAACATCGAGCCATAAAAACCGACACGATCGACGCAGACATTGCGTCGGAGAAGCGTCTCAAACCCATCGTCGAACCTCTAAAACGGATGGTTGAGACCGTCGAGGAATCCGGTATCGCGGTACCGAAGATGGAGTCAAAATCGGAGCGTTTGCCGCCGAAACTGGAGCGACGATTGTGGTCGACATCAAAACCTGAACGGCGTTTAAACGTCACGTTTGACGATTCGTTGTCATCGGCAACGTTGGGTGATACGATTGTAGCTAATCCGTCATTTGGTGATACGACCGTCGATTCATACGTTACGACCGAAAACGTCGAACCTCCGTCGACGCCACGGCCCCGGGCATCAACGCCGCGGTCCGGCATATCGACGCCGCGACCTGGCGTATCGACACCGCGACCCAGCGTATCGCTGGCAACGATGTACCTTGAAGCGGCGAGCGGTGACAGAAGAATAAATATCGACGACGTTTTCGGTATATACTTTGACACAAACAAAGTAATGCTCGGGAACAAACTCGTTGAATTCGACCATAAGAACGACGATATAATCATCGCTGGTAAGAGATATCCTGGAACGGAAGGTCTGTATGAGTTGATTTTCAAGAAGGTACCCGACGTAACTGCTTACACCGAGGCGAATAAACGTCACTACAAAAGCATACTCGAAGTGACGAACGCGCATAAAAAAAATTTCAGCGACGACGGTCGCGTCATGGGTAACAGAGGCTCAAAGTACGTGAAGGTGATCGCACCGCTGCTGTCAGGCGATTCGGCCAGGAAACCGAGAAGAAAAAGTTCCGGTAAAGGATTACCTCACCTCATGACGTTGAATGATCACGCGATCGACTACGTGCACTGGAACGATCCCAACGAGCTCGTGGATCGTCTTAGATTGCTGGATGCTTCGCGCCGAGCCGGTCACAACGCTCACGACAATAAAATTCTGTAAATTATCGAGGAACTGCGTGAGGCTGGTTTGATTATAAATTAATCGACTGAAGGAATCAAGCGACAGAATCGGCGTGCTGCGGGACGTGATTGATCATGTCTAAATCACGCAAGTCTAACGACACGGGTCCTGAGAGAAGGCGACTTGTCGATGAGTTACACGCCCCGGCGAGAAGAAACTTTCCGCGAAGACGCGTCGTGGTCAAGGGATACGACGATTTGTGGCAAGCTGATATCGTCGAGATGCAACCGTACGCGCGTTTCAACCGAGGTTACCGTTACATTCTCACCGTCATCGACGTACTCGGCAAGTATGCGTGGGCAATACCGCTGAAGAATAAAGGCGGCAGCGAAACGGCTGACGCTTTAGCGGAGTTGATGCGAAAGAGCGGGCGATGTCCGAAAAATCTACAAACCGATATGGGAAAGGAGTTTTACAACGCCGACGTACAACGGCTCTTCGCGAAACGTGGTGTCAATCATTACTCAACGTACTCGGTGTTAAAGGCGTCAGTAGTCGAACGATTCAATCGCACACTCAAAAACATTATGTGGAAGATGTTTACGCTCAACGGCAATTACGAGTGGTTCGACGCGCTGCCGTGTCTCGTAAACGAGTATAATAGATTCAAGCACCGAACGATCGGCATGCGGCCCATCGACGTGACACCTGAGATCGCCAAAAAACTTCTCGACACCGTGTACAGCGCGATAAAGATAGCCGCTCCGGCCAAATTCAGAGTCGGTGATAAAGTACGCGTGAGCAAGTTTAAAATGATTTTCGAAAAAAGATACACTCTGAATTGGACCACCGAGGTTTTCACGATCGTCAAGGTGCAGCAAACCTATCCAGCGACCTATCTGCTCGAGGATTATCGCGGTGAGGCGATAGCCGGAGCGTTCTACGAGCATGAGTTGCACCGCGCGACACATCCGGACGTATATCTGGTGGAGAAGGTTCTGCGTAAGAAGGGTCTACGTGAAATGGCTGGGATTTGATGGATCACACAATTCATGGATCGACAAAAACAGCATCGTTTAATAAAGTTTTTTATTTCTTTTTACACATGTACATGCGATTCAATGTATTTTAAAATAAGAAAAATATATAAAACTGTTTACTGCATACATATATACCCTTATTATTTTATTTTACACATTTATATGCGATTCGATGTATTTAAAATAATAAGATATAAAACTACATACTGCATACTGCATGCTGCATACTGCATACTACATACTGCGTACATGTGTACTGCATACTGCGTTCATGTGTACTGTATACTACGTACATGTGTACTGTATACATTAACGCAATCTATAATACATTTGATACATCTGTAATACATATATAATTATAGAGGTATGCGATAATGATTCCATGGTAAGGTGTTGGTCGAGTCTGGCACGAGATATCGCTTGTCGTCATACGGACTCAAAGCGATCTTTGTCTCGGATACGGTGTACACTTGATGCAATTTCGATCTTACGCACAATTGGTCGCGAGTCATAGCGATCTCATTCTCGAGACACTTTACATAATTGTCGAACGTTATAGTTCGCGCCACGACTCCACTCTTTACACTTTTTGCTTTTTTAGTGTCACTTTTACCGTCCACCTTGATCGCGTACATTTTCGCTCTGAGTCCTACAAACTCTGTAACAATTGCACCGTTGCACTCATCCTTCATTAAATCCGGTATTTTTTTGTTCGCGAGAGGTATACCGTACGCGTTATCAGGTGGATAGTCGCTCGTGTCGAACCGCGCGATATCACGCTTCATCATCTCGTATACATCGTCACACTGGACGCTGTACACGAGACTGTCCGTGTCGGTATACATGACGCTACATTTGTCTCCAAAAGTTGGTAACATGTAATCGTGATGAAACTCGTACAAACACACCTTAGATATGTCGAGTATGGACATACCAACGTATATCGGCTTAGCGAATTTCACCTCGAGTTTACGCAATTCCACAGCCACCAAATTTTCCGCGAATACACTTCTGCTGTGAAAATTAGGTTTGGCGATTATCGCTTCCACACCGTACCGACCGTCCCACTACGAGAGCAATCGAACGTCGACGCGATTTCGTACGTTCTCCATCGCTTTACCGAACACCGCCTTGTTCATAAGTTTAAACAAATTTTTCTCGAAATCATTGGTTGCGCAAGTTCGATGTCGCGTGTTGAGCTCGATGTAATCGCGCAACCATGCTGACTGAGTGAATCGCAGCGCACGGTAAATCTTGGTGACGCGAAGACCGTGACGCGTGCACAGCTGCAGATTGCGATAGTGTATGACGTGTCGCTTCTTATCGTACAGCGTAGCCAAAAGTTTTTTATCATGTTTCGCCCCCGGTGGTTTCTCTCGTGTGGGACAGAACGGCAGATCGGAGTGCATGTCGTGCACGCTTGCAGGATACTCGAGATCCACCTCAAGGATATAATTCGTGAGCGAGTCCACGGCGATCGCGTCTACGTCGAGGTTCGCGAGTTCCTCGTCGTCGACCCATTCAAAATCCGCGTACGGTAACGGCTGACACATAGCCCAACCGTACAAGTTGTTTACATCGTAATACACGATGTACGACGAAGGTTTCGACGAGTCGTACCCCGACCGCGTGTATCTGTTATTAGCTCGCGCGTATCTGTTGGAGCATTGACTGAGACCGCCGCGTATACCGCGTTCGACGAACATCACCATATCGATGTCAGTCAACAGTTCGAAATTAATACGCGTATGCTTGAGCATCGCGTCCCACGTGAAGCCGGGCAAGGTGTAGTAGTGCGCGGGATCGAGTCCGTAACTCTCGACGCATCTATCGCGAAAATTTTCAAATACGTTGGCCAATAACAGTACATCGGTTTTGAGGTACAGATCGCTGTACTCGCCTAGAGTTCAAATAGATAATTGCTGCCATACGGTCTCGGCGTGCGCGTAATCTGTCTCACTCACCGTGTCACCGGTCAGCGAGCTGAAGAACGATTCGCGTGACGGTAGGCTCGACTCATCCAATCTTTCGACGCTGTCGACGTACTCGTACGCAAATATACCTTTTCGTGTCAAGAGATCGAAATTTTCCTCAGAAAGTTTTGCAAATTCACCGCGCAAGATTCGCATTTTATCCTTAATGAGTAAAGACGATAAATTGTCGAGGCTAGCGTTCAAAAATTTGTACGAATCTATGAAGCGCAATTTTATCGCAGTTCGCAAGTTCTGTCCCTTAGCTGTATCGTTTACGTGTTTCGTAAAGAGATGTATTTCTCCTTCGTTATCGGCAACAAATCGACTTTACCCTCATACGCCGTGGTGATTTTCTTTATGACAAAGTGTGCGTCGTAGCCTGACAAATTATGAAACACGACGGGGATGTAACGCGTGTCGCGGTATTGCAAGTTACATTTTGAGTGGCGGGACCTCTGTTGTAACCCGATACAACAATAGCTTTAAGTAAGACTTAAGTAAGAACCAAATAATGAAATGATACGGAGTAAGATCTCTAACAGATTTAAAAGAATATTATCTCAGCAACTCGATCAAATGAAAAGATTAAATAAATATAAATCCCGAAATAAAGAGTTGCGAGATCTTAATACCGAGAACAGCAGATTGCATGACCCAGTAACCGAGTAACGAAAACGCAATCTGCTGACATTGTAAATATAACACAGTTAAATACCCGCGGATCGGCAGCGACGGGCAGTTGCTAATAACCTCACGCGCGTAACGTGAGATCTGTCGCGTGCCGTTACCAATCTGACACCGCGCGGAGACGAGCTCCGCGATAACTTACGGAAAGAGACTGAAAGAAGTGAAACCACGACATTTGTGAAATTACAATAAAATAAAGGAACTTTATTAATAAATCGTCTCCTGACTGATTACACCCCGTTGGCTCCGAAAGACGGACCCCGTGCATCGGCCACGGTGCAACACCTCTATACCGACCGGTCATATGGCAATGATCGCGCACACGCTTCTCGTTCACCGCAAACGGACTTTCACACACGTGGCATACTGTCGCGTTCTCATGCTCCTCGCCCTGCGCATTCGACAAAGTCTCCATCGGGACGGTTTTCAATATTATAGTTTTTACGCGATGAGTCAGTTTCACTAACTGCTCAACGAACCACTCGATGCAATCGAGTCCGCGATGATATTCATATCTTGACACCGACTCGTCGAACGAGCATTGCACGTAGTATCCCACGCTGAATACTTCATGACGTTGGTAGTTAAACGTCGTTTGCTCCGGCGACGATGGTGGATCGATCTTTCGCAACACGCACTCCAGATCGGCGTATACGATGAATGGTACGCGCTCCTTGTTGTAGTGGTTGGAAAAGCTGAGCCATTTGTCATCCTCGCTAGGTAGTCGTATAGCGCAGTTGTTTAAAGTTCCACAATCCACGATATGAATCTTAAATTTCTCGCTCGAACTGAAGTAATGAAGACACCAAAAATAAAATATTTAAAAAAAAATATATTTAAAAAGAAAAAATTCAATGAAATATTCAAAACTATACGTACCGATCACAAATGTATTTACGATGCTCGCGTCCGCTTAGTTGTGAGCTGACGAGGCGTGACAGATTACTGATACACTAAAAGTGTCCTACTTCCTGTTCATCGTTGTCGTCGTCGCGTTGTACGTACAATAAATTTACATGTTTCTCTTTCTTCTCGTTAGTCAGGTGTACAGGTAGAACGTTAATTTCTTTTCCACATCTCTCAGTGGCGTACACATTGATCGAGATATCGTTTAATCGTTCGAGTCTTGCAATGTCTTTAAGAGTCGCGGGAAACTGTACACCCTCGACGTTCAACACCGTTGTGTAATGCGGGTACGACGAGTCCCGATTCACGTTCTGCTTTGCGGGATACAGAGCCGCCACTACCGACCACGCGAGACACTTGTCGTCCATCGACTTTACACATATCACTGCTTTTTTAGCGGCTAACTTCCGTGGCAATGTAACGTAGCATCCCGCGCGCATCGGATTGTACTTATTTACGTTGATTATCAAATTCAAAATTTGCGGCAACGTCCATCAGCTGTCACGCTCCTGAAACTCCTCGAGAGAAGCCAGCGTGGGTTTGACAACGTGTAGCCGGTACCACTCGCGCACATTCGTTTCTCGAAAAATCTCACAGTTTTTCGTGGTTATACTTTTGTTGGCGCGTTTGTCCCCGGCCGTAAACTCACCGTTGAACGCAGTATTCACTTTTACACAATTGTTTTTAAGCACGATGTCTCGTATGCGCTCATACACCACGTTACCGGCGTCCTCCAAGAATCGCAGCGGCTCGATATAGTTTGTTTTTAGGTATTTTAGTTCGCTGATAGGATAGAACACTGGTTAGAGATGAACCCTTTCTTTCTAGTTATGTACAAATATATTTACAAGATTATATACATTCTGTTTGAGTTCGTTTAAATCGCACCCACTGGTGCTTTTACAAAATAACGCTTTATAACGTTTATAACCGCCTTTCGCGGTATGAGATGTGTGGGGCGGTGAGCGTCACCTTTATCGGACCCCACTTTTCATCGCCAGGTAGAATTGGCGGCTCAGCTTCCGAGGATGAAGTGGTAGCCCAGGGATCACACTGGACTCCACTATCCGTGACCACAGGAGCGTGTTGTATGGCCCGCTCTGTGGTGCTGGGTCCACACTGAACTCCTCGCTCTATCCGCACCGGTGGTGTTGGTGGGATAGGCGAGAGTAATGGCTCGACTTGATTCCACCGGGGACTAGTGTATCTCCAGACACGTATGTCGCCCGGTGCCAGATAAATTCGTGGAGGCCTCGTTAGTCGTGGAGGCGTAAAGTTGGCGAGCTGTGGCTTCCACTCCAAGAATTGGAAGTGAGTATGACGTGGAGGCTTCTTAAGTCCTGGGGGCCTCAGGATTCCCGCCAGCGGCTGCTGCGGCGGAAAGACTTCGATAGACACGATTTTCGGTGTTCTGGCCTCTTCGACTGGTGGCGACGGAGGACTATCCGGCACTATCTCCGGCGTCAGCGTGGCCCGCTTCTTTCGTCGGCTTCTTCTAGTCCGCTTCTGTGGAGTCCCCGTCTCCGGACTCTGGCTCTTCGTTAACGGTGGTAAAGGCATACGGCTATGCTCTGCTTCGTGGCAACGACTACTGCCTCGTCTTCGTTCGATGTGCGTCGGCAGAGCACTACTTCTCGTACTGTGAAGTGTGCGTCTATACGAGCACTATCGATCGTATTCAAAAAGCGATCTCCTTATCGGATAAGGCGATATCGCAAGCTCCATCGGTGCCGCTTATATAGCGGTCCTTATCGCATCTGACTATCGCGAGAACTCTTATCTCTCGCGACGTCTGGCGGCCGCGGCTGTTATCAGCCGGGCCCGGAGCTTTTTCTCCCACCAAGCTTCCGGGCCTTCCGGCATACGTTCCTGCATGCCGGGCTGCCTATGTCGTGGTGGGAGGGACCGCTATCTCTTCTAGGACGTCACTGGACGCCCTCTGGTTTGATCTCGCGTTAGTGCCGGGACTATCCCGGTGCCCGCACATTAAACCGACGACCCAGTTTTGGCAGGGACAGACTGAGAGTAACAGGTCTCTCGATTTATCCTGAGCCAGCGTTTGTAGATGCTCGAGTCCTTCGGGGAAACTCGACAGCGTTTATACCACAAGCAGGCCGAGGGCAGCCAAAAAGGAATAAGGCAGGCATGTGTCTCTGGCTGTTCGAGGAATTCCCCTTGTGAAGAAGCTGCGTCGGCGTCCTAGCTTTACGAAGTCTAGGCGTCGGGCTGGGCCACCGTCGTCTGGAATCTGCAATTCCTAGCACTTGGGAACAGGTGCGTTGTGCAAACGCGAGTGATGCAGTGGGTTGATAGTGGGTCTTTGCGTTAGTGGTCGGGACGTGATGCGATTATATAGCCTCTCACGTTCAAGTCATAGCTCTGCCTCCTCGTGGCACTCCCGGGCAACGCTTTTGCGGCAAAACGGGCTATGGCGAACTTTCTTCCCTATCCAATATCCTATCCTAGTGTTGCTTGGTTGGCGTGGATTGTGTGTGGAATGCCTCGCTTGCGGGGCCTCTGCGCGCTTTCTGTGCCTTCTGGGCTGCACTTCTCTTTTTCCCCCTTTTTATCCACTTTCTTCTGGGCGGCCCATCTCTCTTTCGATCTCTCCTCCTTTCGTTTGCGGAAGGCTGAGAGACAGGGGCTGCTGCACGAGCTTCCCGGGCCCGGCGCTTCACAATGTGAGGTGACGGAACTGGGAGCTTTTAATCTTTTCTTTTATTTTTCAGGTTTTTCTCGGGGAATATCCCCACCAACTATTATGGACGGCACAACCAGCAGATATAATCTGCGCAGCTCTCGTGGCTGCGCACCGGCACGGGGGTCCCTTCGTTGCGCCGTCATCGTTGGTTGGTGGGTCGGCCCCCCCCGGGTCGTCATCCAGCGACGCCCACCACCCCCGCCTCACATGCACCGCGGGTGCGAGGACTTCGGGGACTGCTTCCGCGAAGAATTTAATCTCCGGTATCGGTCTTCGTACCGTCAGGGTGACTCTCACCAGATGTGATAGGGTTAATATTTTAGGTAGGTCAATGACACAGGTTAGTCATTACGTAGGTAGGAAGTCTTCACCGGTAATCTTCAATCGGGTGGACAGTCAGATAGCAGATTCCGCGAGCCTCGCGAGCGTCATAGCAAAGCAGGTAGGGCCCCACGTAGATTTAGGGAAAGGTCGGACTTCAGATACCTCAATTCTTCAAAATTGGGACTTGAGTGGGAACGATAGTGCTCCTGCGTCCTCTGCAATTTCTTTTTCCACGGGAGTTAGGGTGCTACAGTTGAACATGCGTCGTTCAACTGTAGTGACGGGTGAGGTGCGTCAGCTCGTTGCCGAAAAGCGACTTGACGTCCTGTTATTGCAGGAACCATACGTCAGGAAGCAGGGCAAGGGTCACACCTTCTATGGATTAGGTTCTGGGATGAAAGTCGCTGCTGTACGAACACATCGCCCGTGGGCGGCAGTAGCAGTCTGCAATCCCAATTTTGATTTTCTCTTTGTTTCGCAGCTTAGCACTTCTCATTGTGTTTGCGCAGAGCTGCGGACCCCCAGCTTCTCGTTCTACGTCGTGTCGTGCTATTTTCAGTACCGTGACGAGATTGAGAAGCACCTCAGACACCTCGAGATGGTGTTTCATTCTCTGAGGGGGGAGAGGGTTTTAGTTGCGGTAGATGCCAATGCCCGCTCATCGCTCTGGGGTCCCCAGCAGACAGATGAAAGAGGTGCCAGATTTGAGGACCTCATCAGGGCATTTGGCTTAAATGTTGTGAATCGCGTTGGACAGCCGCCCACTTATTGGACGCCAAGGTGTTCGTCATACATCGACGTGACTCTGGCTTCGCCATCCATGTCCCGATTCATCAGGGAATGGAAAGTTAGATGCGGTTGGACGACTAGTGATCACAATGCCGTAGACATCGGTTTGGGGATGCCGAAAAAGTCGGGCGGGGATCGGTGTGTCGCGAACTCTCGGTTCGATGTACGTCGGGCTGACTGGGAGCGATTCGCCGGGAGCCTGACAGACCTTTCTAGGTCGAAACTCGGGGTCCTTGAGCTGGTGTCGGCGGAAGATGTGGAAACGATGGCAGAGACGCTTGAGGGCGTCCTTTTGAAGGCCTGCACAGCGGCAATGCCACGTAGACGTGTACATAAGAAGTCCAACCCGTGGTGGACAAAAAGGTTGACAATCATCAAAAAGTCAGTGTATCGGCTTCGTCGTGACTTTCAAAATGAAAGCGATGTTTTGTTACGTTGCGCCAAAAAGGAAAAATACCGCTCTTCTTTGCGGAAGTATTCTAGAGAAGTTAGGGAAGCTAAACTTTCAAGTTGGCGTAAATTTGTCACGAAAACCGGAAACAGAGAACCTTGGGGTTTTGTTTACCGGCATCAGGCCGATAAGTGTAGGACGGACGATGTAATCAGTTCACTTAGACAAGGCGAATGCTCCACCATGACTTTGGAGGAGACAGCCGGATGTCTTTTAGATGTCCACATTCCGGACGACCGGGTTATAGATGACACGCCGATGCAGCGTGAGATTCGCGAACGTGCAGTTCAGGCACCGGATTCGGCTGATGCCTCTTCGTTTACTGCGATGGAGGTGGCCTCGACGATTAGGACTTTCAAAAATAATAAGGCCCCAGGACCGGACCTGGTGGAGGTTAGAGTGCTTAAAGAAGCCTATAAGATTATTCCCGGTCAGATAGTTAGATTAATGAACGGATGCCTTCAGTGGGGCGTCTTCCCTGCGGTCTGGAAGAGGGGCTTGTTAAGAGTACTTCTGAAAGATGGCGGGAAGGATGAAAAGGATCCGAAGTCTTATAGACCGATTTGTCTCCTCTCCGTTATAGGTAAACTTTTCGAGAAACTTCTTAAATTGCGCCTCATGGACACGTCATTGGCCCCGGATGGGGTCTCTGACCGGCAGTTTGGGTTTACGCCTGGGCGGTCGGCGGAGGGCGCTGTCGTGGAGCTGCGTCGAATGGTCGCTGCCTCTGAGAGGAGGTACGCCGTCGCGCTGCTCTTCGATATTTCGGGAGCCTTTGATAATGTCTGGTGGCCCCTTGTATTAGATAGTTTAAGAAATAGGAACTGTCCTCGAAATGTCTTTGAGGTGCTGAAAAGTTACTTCAGTGACAGAAGAGTGACTATCGCGGGTAGGAATTTTGAGGTGTCTAAGCGACCCACCAGAGGCTGCCCGCAGGGATCTGTTCTTGGTCCGACCTGCTGGAACCTCATGTTTGATAATCTTTTAAGATTGTTAGAGTCATCGATAGGGAAGCAGTTTATTGTCTATGCGGACGATCTTCTAGTCCTGGTCGAGGGCAACTCTAGAGTAGAATTGGAGAAAAATGGCCAGCGAGTCACGAACGAGATTGTGGCCTGGTGTAGATCCGCAAAATTAGAGTTATCGGCACGGAAGACTGAGGCCGTTTTCCTCAAGTCGGCTGAAATAACTAGAGCACCGATAGGCAGACGGGGAGGAACGCGTCCGGATCGGAAAAGAAAAACCACGAGGAAGATCGCGCGATTCGATAGTAGGCCGCCGATTATTAGATTAGGTAATAATAAAATTAATTTTAAGAATTCGATTAGGTATCTTGGTGTCCATTTTGATAGGGGATTGAGAGTCGGCTCTCATTGCGATTATATTAGCGAATCGGCCGGGTCGCTTATGTCAAATTTAGGTAGAGTCGCGAAAGCCAATTGGGGGCTCCGATTTAGGACCCTCTCCATCATCTACAGGGGTGCGTTCCTGCCAAAGGTGTTGTACGCAGCAGCCGGTTGGGCGGACCTCTGTACGGAGAGGGATATTAGAAAGCTCCGGGCGGTGCAACGCCGAGCACATATTAGTGTTACTGGAGCTTATCGTACAGCTTCCTGGGAGTCGCTTTGCGTCGTGGCCGGTGCTCTCCCCATCGACCTGCGACTGCGGGTGCACCGGGCAGTGTACGATAGTAAGGTAAATAGGGACACCAAGATAGGTGACTTGGAAATTCCCGCAAGCCTTCAAAATGCGGGCAGAGAAATAGAGGCAGAGGCATTAAATATGTGGCAGACCAGATGGTCTTCTTCTGGTAAAGGTCGCAATACCAATGCCTTCTTTAAGAATGTTCGGGAGAGAATGCAAGCCAAATGGTTAAACATCGACCACTGGAGCACTCAAGTTCTCACTGGGCATGGCAACTTCGGAGAACGTCTCGTTTCTCTGAATCTTGCCGAAACCGAGATGTGTGTGTGTGGTAAAGGGGTGGATTCGGTGGAGCACTTCCTGCTTTACTGTTCCCTCTTTGATGCGCAACCAGTTCCTTTGCGTGACGTTGTTCCGGTGGATAAGTGGAAATGGCCAGAGGCAGCTGCATACTTCGCATTGTCTCAAGAAGCTTTTTCTGTTTTTGCCGGTTTTTGTAGGGAAACTCTCTGGCTGAAAAGCTTTGAGAAATAATTTTCTAAAATATGTTAGGTTAGCTTCATAGGAGCCACCAACTGGAGGATTGTCGGAGTCTTTCGGCATGGAGATGACAGCCTCACAACCATCGTGGGATACTGCCGTCTCCCGGTGGTCTCAGGATAAAAGGTTGAACGAGTCAGCTGGGCTGGCCGTTTCATTAGAGGGATATTAGGTAGGGTTTTAACCTATAACCTATAACCAATGGTCTCTTGGCCATTTCCTAACCTTTACCTCTCCTTTATCCCAAACAGGGTCAGAGCGAGTACCAGGCTTGGTGCTGATGGACAGGCCTCCCCGTGGTTCCCCGTGGACACGATTTGGTGCAGTAAGCGCGGTGTTTTCACTGCGTGAGTGGGTGGGAATAGGGTGCCGATTGTGGCAAGCTGCACAAGTTGTGACCAAACTGTCCATTTCCGTGATAGCCCACGGACGCTGCTGGATTTTTCCATCGCCCGGCTCGGGGCCGGTTTCGATAGATGGTGGATGTGAAGTTGCGTATGCCCTAGTGGCGAGGTCGCACGAGACGCCGTCTTCGGATGGCGCCTCTCACATTAAATGCCTATGTCGTGGTGCGCCGAGTGCCAATTTACCGAATTGTCATCTCGGCCGCCACAGTGTTTATCACCACACCCGTTGCGATACGACTTTTGAACGCGGTCTCGATCTCACGCCAATCGAGTTCATTAGTCGTTTTGTCACCATCACCGTCGGCAGCACTAGTGCTCGCGTACTCATCACCCTGGTGCACGTAACGTCCGTATAAATGTTTCTTGGCACCCAGGAGTCGCGCGATACTCGCCACCGTGGATTGCGCGCACCCGACGGATACGCGCGCTCGCTTGGCGCGGCTGCGTTCCTCGAGCTGATTTACTAGCTCGTCGCATCTTTCAGCCCAAGTAAAAAATTTTACCAAGGTGGTCACGGTGTTAGTCTGCAACAGGAGTTCACGCTCTTCCTCGAGGAAACTTCGATCCATTTTTTATGTTTATCACACATCTCGCGCACTCAAAAGTTGAAAGACAACAACAGTAGCAATAAGTACGACAAAGACAACGACATTAACGATAAATACGGCATTAACAATAAATACAACAAAACAACAACATTAGCGATAAATACAACAAAAAACAACGACATAAGCAAGACAACATTAGCGATAAATACAACAAAATAAAAAAAAAACCTACATTAGCAATTAACGCGAATGTAGAATCAAAGTACATTGCTCGTTCACGCAGTTGTGCACACCGGGCACATATCACACGAGATTATAACAAACGTTGCAACTTTGCAATTCGAGCACCACGTACCGTAGAGACTGTCATAGGATCCTACAACGTGTTTGCGAATCTTGAAGATGGGGTCATATAAATCGTATTGCATCGATATCAAACAAGAAGCGCACACGTTGTATCCTCGCTCGTCACCGTAATAAAAATATATAGCGCAAAATTTCGTACGCGGAGTAATCGCGCTTAAATTCTGCAAATTGATCGTTTTCCGCGTAGTATTTTCAACCGTTTCATCGTCGTCGGTGTTGCAGGCACTATCCTCCGACAAGGGATGAACCTTGTCAAATTCTTCATCAACTTCGATTTCTTCGTTGTTTATTTCGTACGTAGTCGTCGATCGCTCAATCACTAGTGAGATTCGCGCATTGTGACAAATGATGTATAACGAGTGCGTTATATTCTACCCCCTACTATCAATTAATCATGTGATTTCATTTCTTACTTTTTCTCGAATTATATTGAGTCATTTACTAATATTCACGGTATTAAAAATTGTTAGTAAAAAACCGTTAGTAAAAAACCGTTAGCTTATCTCTTTCAGATAAAAAATTCAGTTACCCTCGTCTAAAATTATTTTACAAACTTTTACTTTTCGGAATTAAAAACGTGACTTATTTCTTTCCGACAAAAGAAATGTACACCCATCGAATAGCAGCTACCCTCTGTTTTGCAGAGTCTTTGCGTTTAGCCGCACAGCCTTTGTTCTCTGCGTAGTCTATTTTATAAATGAGGGTTGAAGCGAGTGCACATATGTTTACGAGGACAAAGTGAGTGAGAACGAGAATGATAATTTTTATCTCTATAAACATGAAAACAATTTGGATCAAGATGAATCCTTCAACCGTCGAGCAGTCAGTTCTTTGCAACCACTCATCAGTAATTGATCGTCATCGTTTGTCACCAAAAATTGTAAGTATATATTCTTATATATTTTTATATATTTTTAAATATTTTTTAATATTTTTTAAAAACCATTTAATACATAAAAAATTTATAATTTTATACTTTTTTAATTTTTTAATTTTTTTTTTCAGTTGATTTCCAACATTGACGTAAGACAACTGTCCACTTGGCCGATTGAGGTACGCGTGGTACGCGTACAATCACCAACAATGTTTTGGGTGAAATTAATCAACGACGAAGCCTCTCATAAGGAGATGATGGAACGAATGGCCTTACGCATGAGATTTGCAGCACCTCAACTGATACTGTCACCGAATGAAATAATAATAGGAACTCTCGTTGCCATCCGCGAAGGTACAAAATGGCAAAGAGGGATCGTCGAGTACGTCGGTGCTACTTCGATTACTGTAAATTTTCGCGACTAGGCTCGCACAACTGAAAGAATGCCGCATGAATGTTTACGACTAGAGAGCCAATTCCACGAAATGAGGTGGCAGGCAATACCATGTGTTTTAAATGGAATCTTGCCTCTGCGAGCTCAGGTATGGATGGAGCAGGAGGTTGTGCACGCAAAAGTCATCATGGAAAAACGCGGGGATGGATCATTATCAATGATGTTCTCAGTGACAATGCTGCACTTGTTTCATACCTCAGGCGGACAAACGAAAAACGTGCCTATGATAGATGTATCTACATTATTTATACAAATAGGTATTGCAAAAAAAATTTAAATGGGATAAAACGCCGACTGAATCAGTTGCACCGCGAACACAGTGAAAAAAACAATATCGTTATGTGCTGTGTGTAAAAAAGAGTGTTAGAAAAGGACCTTAGGTTCGTTTATATAAATATCCGCTTCTAATCATGAGTGCATTTACGAACACACTTATAAAAGCGGGGATAGAAATCCAGCACGGAATTTTTTCATTGTTCGCTCGTCAATCGGACGGTGAGGATCTCAGAAAAAAAATTATCAGTCATTAAAGTGATAATTATCTATCTGCTCTTGTTGTTATTTTGACTCTTGTTTTTATAATTGTTGTTGTTGTTGTTGTATTATTCTCTGGTTTTTTTTTACCATTTATTGAAAAATGAGTTGCCGTGATTTTTTAATTCGTGTGTGCCAACGAGAAAATTGCAGTAAATACCACGAAATACGCCGACGTACAAAAAATAACTGTACTCAAGGGAGCTTTTGTAAATACGTACATTTTAGCCAAGATGAAGTGGATAATATTAATAACAACATAAGACTACACAGCAATGAGGCATACGAGGAATTGAAACGTATTGCGTATCTCCTACGAGAAACATACCCGGAGGAACAAAAAAAAAATCATGCACGCTAGATTTATTAGAAGAATGTATATGGGCCTGTATAGCGTGTGGAACTGCAAATGCAGAACTGCCAACACGTAAGTATTTATTTGTTACGTCCAGGCCGCTGATGGTTTAAGATAGGAGGAAAAGGATGAGGCAGGTCTGGGTAACTTGACCTTAAATTCTCGAGATACACAACAAATAGTGTACTCGAGATACCGTTCACACCTAAAGCTACGATAAGAGTCAATGTCTCGAGAGACAATTTGACTTCTTATTTAAGCTGCGTGACCGGTGGCCGCTTATCTTGATAAGGTGATAGAAGAATCACCTGTTATCAGGGATGGGGCCGGTGCGACTTAAAGCTAAAATAATCAGAGAAGTCAGATTTATAAAAAAAACAATAACAAATATATTTCCGTAAACTTACATAAGTGAGGTTAATTACAAATTTGACTAATAATATTATATTAAAATAGGAATCCACAAAGATGCTAATTAACTGGAGAGGAAAAGAAATTTGATAGGTGTGATTCTGGGAGTACGAAGGGAATAGAATGATCGGGATGATAAACGTAAATGACAGGATCGTTATCGGATAATTCGGTTTTGACTGCTGGAAGAGGGAAGGATTGAGGTTCCGGAGGTTCTTGAGGCGGGTGAGGATATGTGGATGCTACTTGATCAAAGAAATGTCTGTATCGGTGATTAGGCAAAGAAGAGAAGGGGGAAGAGAAAGAATGTGAAAAACTTGGGAGAGGAACCGGTGGAGGAGTAAGAGGGCTAAACGAAGGAAGGCGGTTCGGTGATTCGATCGGAGTCGGAGAATACGACGGGCCTTGGGCCTCACAATAATCTGCGTAAAGTCGAAGCTCGGAATAGCAAATTTTATAATCGTAGCTTCCGCCGCATGGCATAGAAAGCCTTTTAAGCTCGACGAGTAAATAATCGTAGTCGGATGTATGGTTTTTAAATTCAGCGGAAGAGCGTGGTTGCGTTCGGCTCACTATAAATGAGCGATTTAATTTAGCAATTGTAAATGGAAATTCGAGAAAATGAGTGTTGGACTTACTACTTAGGCGGTTTTTTAATAAAGGCGGATGAAGCTTCGAAATGGCCTTGGCGTCTAATCGTTCTTCTGGCGGATCGGGGAATTCGTGAGATCGGCGGATTAGTGCGTTCGGAGGATCGGCGGGTTTGAGCGAGCAGCTGGATCGGTTGGTTTGAACGGCTAGCGGAACACTCGGAATAATCACACACGAATCGCGGGTAAAATAATGTCAGGCACCAAGAGACTTTTTGAGAATGATGATCCGATCCGCCTGCTCGGGCTTTTTATACAATTCAAAAGGGCGTTGTCGCGAGCTTCGCTTATCATAGGGCTGCCTGAATCATTTTCTTGAATTTTCCATTGTTGTAGATAAAATTCTTTTCTTATAAATAATCTACTTGACTTTTCGTTTATTATTAGTCATCTTTATGGATTCAGAACGTTCTAGAAAGAAAGTTTATTTGTGCCGCGTGTACCGCTTATCATAGGGCTGTCTGAATCATTTTCTTAAATTTTCCATTGTTATAGATAAAATTCTTTTCTACTTGACTTTTCATTTATTATTAGTCATCTTTGTGGATTCAGAATATTCTA
Organism: Cardiocondyla obscurior; assembly: GCF_019399895.1. Classification (NCBI taxonomy): domain Eukaryota; kingdom Metazoa; phylum Arthropoda; class Insecta; order Hymenoptera; family Formicidae; genus Cardiocondyla; species Cardiocondyla obscurior. The sequence goes on along the minus strand of NC_091879.1, from coordinate 4,782,889 downwards.
AAAAGAAAGAAATTAAAAAGGGCGTGGACGTAACACTTGTGATAACTTAAATCTAATGTACGATAATTTCAAAAAAGCTTTGCTACAAGCTTCTCTTGCTTTTATATCAAATATGTATGCTTCTAGCACTTTAAATAGAACGCATGTTAAACAAATTATAGATTTAACATCGGAGTTGCTAAGTAGTACATACTTTTCTTTGTTAAAAACTAAAGTTATTAATACTTTACAAATATTAAATTGCAGCATTGAAAATTTGCAGGAAATTAGTACTATGTTTGATGATTGTAAAAATATTTTTGATGGCCTGCATACCGAACATCAAAGATTACAAGTATTTCAAGAAAGTGATTGTTACGTAGCTCCTGTAAAATATATTATCGGTAGTCATTATCGGCCTAAAACTCGAAATAACAAAACAATATTAAATCATGAATTTGATTATGGCCAATATGTTCCTATGAAGGAGGTTTTAAAACGATTTCTTCAGTTGCCAAAATGTTTTGAAACCATCTTGTTAAATTTAAAACGTCTAAACAAAACGATAGAATCATTGACTAACGTTGTTCAAGCCAAAGTGTGGAAAAAGAAAATAGCTACTCATTTTCAAGAGAAAATTGTGATTCCACTTTTCTTTTTTTTTGATGACATGAATCCTGATAATATTAGTGGATCACATGCGAGTGATCACAAATTAGGTACTTTATATTACACAATAGCGTGTTTGCCACAAGAATATATGTCAAAACTGGAGAATATTTTTTTGGCTTGTTTGTTTTTATTGGATGCAAAGGTTCATGGCAATAAAAATTTATTTCGACCAGTAATTAAAGATCTTATTGATCTAGAGAACAACGGATTAATTATATCTTCTAATGGAAAAAGCGAACATATTTATTTTAGTTTATGTTTATTACTTAGTGATAATTAGGTATACACACTATTTGTGGCTTATCTGAAGGTTTTAATGCGAATTATGCTTGTCGAATGTGTAAGCAGCACAGAAATAATATGGCTACTGCAACTATTCTCGATCATAAAACATTACGAACACCACAAACTTATTCTGATGATGTCAACATCCCAGTGAGAAATGAGACACCGAATAAAGATCGAATCGACATCGATTCAATCAAATTTGATCGATGCTCACATCGACATCGATTTGATGTCGATTCGATGTACTATTTATCTGAATTTTAACCACAAAATATCATTTGAATATTCTAACATACTGTTACGCCCGGTATGGAGAACGGCGTGAAGCCCGCTGTCTTGGAGCGGCGCAAAGTCCGAGCTCGGTGACGTTCGGCGTGAAGAGTTTCGACATGAAGATTCCGCGAGTTTCAAGTTAGCTGTCACTCGTTGCTAGGGGACAGTTTGTTGTTTAAAAAGAAATTTGTTAGTCTTACCCGTGACGTTGACGGGCGATGTCATTACGTTAAGAGGTTATTTCATTAAATCCGTTTCTTTCTTAAGTCTGAGTTTTTCTTTACGGCGGGAGTGACGCGGAGTGAGAGAGAAAGAGTGAGAGCGCTGCAGCGGAGCGTGTGTGAGTGTGTGAGAGGCCGCCGCCTGAGTTTCACCACCGTGCGTAACAATACATACTGTACGTAAAATATTACCAATATTTACCAATATATTAACAATAATAATCACATATTACCACTATAACATTTTTTTTCGTACTTATACATTCATAGAATGTTTTTGTTATGAATAATATTGATAGACATATTTAAAAACTCATAATAATTTATATTAAACAATCAAATTAGTAAATATTGCAATGAGAAATATTATCGTTCCAACATTGTCTCTTTTCTTTTGATGAGGGAAGAAAAAGTAACCTGTTGGTGCAATCAATTCTAGTACAAAAAACAAATATAATGCTGCTCGAACTGCTCGAAGTACAAATAGTGCAAAGTGCAAAAGAGCAACATTGGTGTCATCCATTTACTTTTGGCATCGTGCATTGTGTGATAACGTGATCCCGTTACATAAGCAAGTTATCTTCAAAAATTGTGGTAATCCTTTTACTTTTTATATTAAATACAGTAGCAGTGATTTATTTTTAATTTGTTGAATATATTATTTCAGTGCGTTTTGTAATAATTTGAATTATTGGACTATAAATTCAATATAACCAGAGTTGAGGTTATGTTAAGTCAGTCCTTGTACGTTGTTGCACCAAGTAACGGTGCAAGGGGTCCGTCCTCCCGGAACACTTGTGTATTCGCGATGAATGAATAAATGTAGACTTTTTATGTAGCTGAGTTTTATTTCCTTCTGTCAATCAGTCCAGGCCTCGGGCAGCGTTACCCTGGTGTAGTGATTATATGAATGACCCGCGGGCGTTCGGTGGCCGCGGGTTTTATACGCGACTGTTGCTAAGGCGGAAAAGCAACAGTCCGCGGATTTCGGGCGCATAGGACAGTGACCGCGTTCGGTCATTGCCTATGCGAAAAAGTGCAAGGCGTCGATCGGTCGGCGGATTCCGCGATCGGAAGATCCGATCGACGCTGGTTGTTAACCCGGCCTGCGCCTTCGCGGGCGCGGCCTTGCTGTTGCCAGGGTCGGGTTACAACAACGTGCTTTTGGTCAATGCAGTTAATTAAGAGACAATATAAGCAGATAGTGGACCAAACGTGCTTCTACGAATATATTGACAGTGCTTTCATTTTCAAGTACGTAAATATGTTGCTGTATTAATTATTACATGGTATGGTGTTATTATGATATATAATGCATTGTTACTTTCCTATTGTTACTTATTATCATATATTCTTGCATGAACATTTTTTATGTGTTATCAATATCAAAATTTCTCGCGATTTTAAATAAAATCATTAAGGTAACGAATTATATTCTTATTCTAGCAATATCTTAATTTTATATATTATTTGGGAATTATTCTGGAACGCTACATATTTTCCACCTTATATATTTTCCTGTAATTCGTCGACTATTGAAAACTGATGTACAATGTCGGAAGATGATAGGCCTGTATCTTTTTTTCAATCGAATGTATTATTTATTACATGTATTACGTCTCCGACTCCGCGTCTCTTTTTTTCGACATGTATTAGAAAATTTAGTTAAGGGAAAGGTAGACCATAGTCCATTGTAATACAAAAGAAAACTTCAGAACCTTCCAGAAAGACAATTCATAAAACACTAACATATTCCGGGACAAGTTGTTGCGTGAAAGCATAAAAAACATGCAACAAATTGTAAACAAGCGCCAACGAAAACCAGACAAAAGGAATTTGTCTAGACATAACACAAAAAATCAAAACCTAAGGAGCTCATAAATATTTCAACTCTGATAGCCTGTCCATCACAGGAAAAGAAAAAATAACTTTTTCTTAAAAATGTAATTGCGCATAGATTCTGAGCCTTAGAAAAACCAAGGGCGCGAGAGACCCGTGATTACCGAAGTATGTGGTGCAGACAAAAACAATAAAATCAGGTAACACAATGCGTCGTACGGATGGTAGAAGTTTGGTTAAGGAATTAATTGTAAAATAAAGAGAACAAGGGACAATGTATGCGGTAGATGTCCGACGCCGAGAAAACGATCTTCTCTTGGTATCGATGACGGTAAACAGCGAATTAATAAACACCGCGGTCGTCGACCGAAAGAACGACAACACGACAAAGGCAATGAACTCCGAACAATTTTGAAAAGGTACGGCGAAGCCTTTGTGTTCGGCAGTATAAAAACGCGGAATTTTCACGCGACGGCGGCACTCTTAAAAACCTCGCAGTATCGGTCCGCGACATTTAATATACGAAAATAACATTGTTACGCGCGGCGATTGCATCGACGGAGATCCAGAACGCGGATCGTACCATATCTTTACTTTTTGTAAAAACTCAGCCGCGAGAATTGCGGGAGAATAAACGAACTAATTGACCATATAATCTACGTCATTCGTCACATTCATTCCAAATCCATCGCGCGTCACGCGGACGGCGTGACGCTTCGAACATTTGGTCCTTCGAGCCGGATTTCTCATATCCGAGAGTTGGCGACCGGTGTCCGGATCAAAGAGATTCGTCGGTGTACGCGGACGGCGTGACATCTGAGGGTCGGACCGACCGAACGAGAGAAGGTCCGAATTAGACCAGGACAGCAACCCACGGCACGAGACGGCACAACTGACGCTGGTTGCGGCCGGGGGGAAGGAAGCGTGTTCGGACGGGGTGGACGCAGCCGGAGAGACGAGGCCGCGAGCGGAGCAGAGGCAAGCGGGCAAACAAGGAGAGGAAGCGCGTACCACAACGGAAAGGGTAAGCTGTGTAGGAGCTGCACCAAATTGTTAGATTCTATTATAAGGCCCATCGGTGTCAGGATCGCTCGAGGAAATAATTGTATTTAGACGCGAACAATTTAACGGAAAATGTCCACGCCCGCGACTCCGCCGGTCTCTGCGGCAGCATTAAAAAGGCGGCGAGCGACTATTAAAGGCGCATGCACCCGGATCGCTGCGTTCGCGAACGGGTTGCGCGAAATAACAGATGAAATACGCGAACAAGCTATAGAGCGGCGAAATCGGTTAAAAGAGTACTGGGAAGAATATGACCGCATTCAGTCCCAGCTCGAGGAGGCCGACGAGAGCGAGGACTCCGAGCGGGTCGCGTTTGAGGAGGGTTATTGTAGCGTAATCGGGAGATTGTTTCGAGCAATTAACGTCCGCGCACCGGTCGGATCGTCACCGGCACCGAGCGGTGAGAGCGGAGGCGAGCGAGGGGTTCATGCGAACATGCGGTTACCGAAATTGAGCATCCCGTCGTTCTCCGGAAAATATGAAGACTGGTTTCCGTTCGTTGACACTTTCAAGGGCCTAATACATAATAATCAGGAACTTCCGGGAATACAAAAGTTCCAGTATTTAAAGGGATGCCTCACCGACGAGGCGAAAGCACTTATCGCGCCCTTGGAAGTGTCAGACGAAAATTACGAAATTGCGTGGAACACCTTACACGAACGATACAATAACAAGCGCGTTATTGTATCCGAGCATATTCGCCTCATGCTGGAACTGCATCAAATGCAGCGCGAGAATGCAATAGAATTAAGAAGCATTTGTGACGGGCTAACGCGACATTTAGGAGCCTTGAAGGCATTAAAAACCAAGGCGGAATCGTGGGATGTGCTGTTGATTTATTTATTGAGCGCGAAGCTTGACCAGAACACTCGCAAGGAGTGGCACGCGTCGGTACCGGAGCATGAGCTGCCCACGATGGAGCAGTTCATGCAATTTTTAAGAAAACGCAGCTGCGTTTTGGAATCAATGGTCCATCGCGACGCGCCGGGGACCACGAGGCGGAATGACACGCGGTCAAATGCAAGGGGCGAGGGAAGGCAGCAAGCGTTGCACGCCACCGCGACGGGAGGCAGATGTGTGTATTGCCGCGGCGATCACGCTGTTTACTCGTGCGGGGCCTTCGCCGCGTTACCGGTTCCGCAACGTATATTTGAAATACGAAAAAGAAATTTGTGCTTGAATTGTTTGAGATCTACGGCACATAGGGCAGCTCAGTGTGCGGCAGGCGGATGCAAAAAATGTAAATTGATGCATAACACACTGCTGCACTTGGGGGATCTACAAAATCGCGAGGCATCGGCCGCGGGAACGTCGGCGGCCGAGTCGACGGTGGCATCGGGCGAGGCAACGGTCTTGTTCGCTCGGCCAAGCGCAGGCGGGGACCGGGGGTATGTATTTCTGTCAACAGCGATTATAGATGTGTTTGACGGCAACAATCAGCAAAAAAGGGCACGTGTATTGCTCGATTCCGGGTCTCAAGCGCATTTCATAACGAAAAGGTTCGCGAGATTATTGAATTTAAATATGCGGCCTGTAAATATTACGGTGACAGGCGTTGGAAGGATGACCGCGCAATCTACATGTATGACGCGGGTCCGACTAAGATCGCGTACCGACTCATTCGAAAGCGAAATAGAGTGTATAGTGACGAACGGGATTACGGAGAAAATTCCCGCGAGCGCGATAGGGCGCGATGCAATTAAATTGCCGACGGGCCTAAAATTAGCTGACCCGCAGTTCCACCAACCCGGCGAAATCGATATGTTGATCGGCGCGGATTTATTTTGGACACTTATATGCGTGGGGCGCATTAAGGCGACGACGAACCACCCTACGCTCCAAAAAACGAAGTTCGGATGGATTTTGGCCGGGCGAGTCGGGGGCGCGCCGGGCTATATCGCGAGCACGTGCGCATCACATGCGGCTGTCACATACTCAGACTTGAGAGATGCGATCGAACGTTTCTGGCGAATCGAGGAGGCCGCGGAACCGGTGATCGGCACAATGGACGAGCAGCGATGTGAAAAAGAATTTATTGCGAGCGTGGCCACGGATCAATCGGGCAGATACATCGTAGGATTACCGATAAAAAATAAAATAATGACGACGGTCGGACAATCGCGCGATATCGCACTAAAGCGATTTTACACTTTGGAGCGCAGGTTGAGTCGGGATCCGGAATTCAGAGCCGTCTACGGTCAATTTATGCGAGAGTACGCGGAACTGGGCCACATGCAAAAAATCGATGACTCCGAGACGGGAAAATCGGGAGCGGTGTATTTACCGCATCACGGGATCTACAAACGCACCGACGGTAACGCGAAATTAAGAGTCGTGTTTGACGCGTCGTGCAAGACCAGCTCAGGGGTGTCGCTCAACGACGCATTACAGAAGGGACCGACAATACAGCAGGATTTAACGTCCATATTGATAAGATTTCGCGCATTGACTTATGTCTTCTCCGCCGACATAGTCAAGATGTATCGGCAGATTCGTGTGCGGGAGTCACAGACTCATCTGCAACGAATTTTTTGGCGTGATACACCGGGGTCCCCGGTGGTGACGTGGGAATTGCTCACAGTCACGTACGGGACGACATCCGCGCCGTTTTTGGCGATCAGACGTTTACAGCATCTGGCGCGGAAACACGCGGCGGACTGTCCGATAGGCTCGGAGCGCATCTTACGCGACTTTTACGTCGACGATTTGCTCACCGGAGCAAATACGTTGGCGGAAGCGAAGAGGGCGAGAAACGAGATCGTCGAGATACTGCGTCGCGGATGCTTTCGCTTGAGTAAATGGTTATCCAACAATGATGAATTGATTCCGGACCACGAGATGCGGTGCCGCGATCCGGTGGCGTTCGGGACGGACGCGGAAAGTAAAATTTTAGGAATACAGTGGGATCCGTCGCGTGACGAGTTCGGATTCCGGAATAATTATACTATTCGCGGCGAGCGGATAACAAAGCGCGGTATACTTGCAGAGATCGCAAGTTTGTTCCACCCGTTGGGTTTGTTGGGCCCGGTCGCGGTAGTGGCCAAATTAATTTTACAAGACACGTGGCAGTGCCAGCTCGGGTGGGAAGAATCGGTGCCACCGAACATTCACCACCGCTGGCTCGAGTTTAGACGGCAATTAACGGATCTCGATAAAATACGCGTCCCGCGGTGGATAGGCGGCCGGGGGGCACGCGGCATCGAGTTGCATGGCTTCTGTGACGCAAGCGAAAGGGCGTACGGAGCGTGCATATACGCGCGAACCACCGATGAGACGGCGCAATTTAAAACACAGTTACTAACGTCAAAATCGCGCATTGCGCCGTTAAAGGCGATATCACTTCCTTGGCTGGAGTTAAGCGCCGCGGCGTTGCTCGCCGACTTAATGAAAAGGTTCGGGCGGCGCTCGGGGAGGTGATAAACGGCGTGTATTTCTGGACCGACTCGATGATCACGTTGCAGTGGATCTCCTCAACGTCGCGAGCATGGAACGCGTTTGTCGCGAATCGGATGGGAGAGATACAGAGAATAACTAACATCGCGGATTGGCGACACGTGCCGACTGCGGACAATCCGGCCGACATCCTGTCCCGCGGCATGAGCATAGGGGAATTGATAAAAAAAAAAAAATTATTTGGTGGAACGGACCGACGTTTTTATCGGATAATCAATCGTGGCCGGAACGGACGCCAATAAAGATAGACACAGATTTGCTTGAGCGCAAAAGGGTAAACGCAAGCGCGGTCGTGGTCGGAGAAACAATCGTCGAGAAATCGTGCAGGGCTTGCTAAATAGATTTTCGAGCATCGAAAAAATAATAAGAATAATTGCCTACTGCTTGAGACTCGGCGGGCGAGGCACGAGGACGGCAAATGCAAGCATTACGCCGAGCGAAGCGAAGGTCGCGTTACAAATACTGGCGAGGAGCGTGCAGCAAGAAGCGTTCCCAGACGAATATACGCGCTTGTTAAACAAACAAGAATTGCGACCGACAAGCACTCTATTATCGCTGACTCCGTTTATCGATGAAGATGGGATCATGCAAGTGGGGGGACGACTCAGACATTCCACGATTTCTTACGACGCGCGGCATCCGATTTTATTGCCGCAAAAACACGAATTAACGAGACGCATAATCGTGATGGAGCATGAGGCGACGTTGCATTCGGGCGTACAGACAACACTGGCGGCGGTCAGACAAAGGTTTTGGCCGATTGCGGCACCATCGTTGGTGCGCGGGATTATTAGAAGGTGTATTATTTGTTTTAAATACAAGCCCATTACAATGCGAGCGAAAATGGCGGATTTACCGGGGAGCAGGGTAACAATTGCCCGGCCGTTTACGCATACGGGCGTAGATTACGCCGGGCCCATACTAATTAAAGAAAGCAAGCGTCGCAACGCAAAATTAATAAAGGCGTACATTGCGGTATTCATTTGTTTTACAATCCGAGCGGTACATCTGGAGGTCGTGAGCCACCTAACGTCCGAAGCGTTTGTCGGAGCATTAAAGCGCTTTGTATCACGTAGAGAAAGGCCCGAGTGCATATATTCCGATAATGGCACTAATTTCGTCGGAGCCAATCGCGAATTAAGGGAATTACGCGAGTTTGTAAACGCCAAACGGACGAAACGGGACGTTCACGATTATCTAGACAAGGGCGGGACAAACTGGAGATTTATACCGCCGCACGCTCCGCATTTCGGCGGATTGTGGAAGGCGGCGGTGAAATCTACCAAAACTCATTTGTATAAAATAATAGGCCGAGCACATCTAACGTTTGAGGAGTCTCAAATGGTATTGTGCGAGATTGAGGCGGTGCTCAACTCGCGACCGATGGCGCCGTTAAGTAGCGACCCGAGCGATCTCGAATGCATTACACCGGGGCATTTTTTAATTGGTGCAGCGCTACACAGTTTCCCTGTTCCAGACTTAACGCAGATCAACGAGGGACGACTGTCGAGATGGCAACGAGTGGAACAACTGCGGCAACATTTTTGGCGACGATGGAGCAGAGAATATCTGCACACCCTGATCCAGAGGACTAAGTGGCGCACGGACCAGAAAGAAGCTGTCCACGAGGGCCAACTGGTCCTCGTACAACAACCCGGGCTCGGTCCTCTCCAGTGGCTGTTAGGGAGGGTGGTTAAGCTTCACCCGGGGAATGACGGCGTTGTCCGCACTGTCACCATTCAAACTAAAGGAGGGGAAATCACGCGGCCCACAATAAAAATCGCGGTCCTCCCCGACCAAAATTAAATGTATGCCCGTTCAAATCGTACGTTTCAAACAAATCGCGACGACGACACCCTCGCTTATCGAGCGAAATTGTTGAAGAGAATTCTTCAAGGCGGGCGGGGTGTTAAGGAATTAATTGTAAAATAAAGAGAACAAGGGACAATGTATGCGGTAGATGTCCGACGCCGAGAAAACGATCTTCTCTTGGTATCGATGACGGTAAACAGCGAATTAATAAACACCGCGGTCGTCGACCGAAAGAACGACAACACGACGAAGGCAATAAACTTCGAACAATTTTGAAAAGGTACGGCGAAGCCTTTGTGTTCGGCAGTATAAAAACGCGGAATTTTCACGCGACGGCGGCACTCTTAAAAACCTCACAGTATCGGTCCGCGACATTTAATATACGAAAATAACATTGTTACGCGCGGCGATTGCATCGACGGAGGTCCAGGACGCGGATCGTACCATATCTTTACTTCTTGTAAAAACTCAGCCGCGAGGATTGCGGGAGAATAAACGAACTAATTGACCATATAATCTACGTCATTCGTCACATTCATTCCAAATCCATCGCGCGTCACGCGGACGGCGTGACGCTTCGAACAAGTTTCCCCACCATCTCTTTTTAAAAATGATAATAAAATTCTGGAAGGCTCGGAAGGGATAACTCCTTGAAGCGGGGGTATTTTGTAGACATCTTATTCCTAAAAACCAATGGATCTCGGGAACTCCTCACCAAAATCTAGAAACTAAGGGCGAAAACTTAGAAGTTTAAGAAAATAGAGAAGGGATGGGGTGCGAATGCCCAATAATTGTAAGATAGGAAAAGTGGAGGAACAAGCTCAGCAAATGAAAGATTTGAATTTCAGAAAAGTGAAAATTCGGAAATAGTCCTCCCCTTTTCCGAGCTTATAGAATCTTGTGTTTTGGCGGAGCACGCTCTCTTGCATCCCAAATAGCAGCGAAAACGTTTCTGTAAACTATCGCGAGTGCCACTCAGTGCAAGATCGCAGAACACGCATTAAGAAAAAGCATCGAGAAGATCTCCTAAAAGTAAGTTTTAACGATTAATTATGTATTGTGGCGAAAATTGATTCCACTAAATGTATTGTTTAAATCAAGTGTTCTTTAATTTCAATCAAAGAGAGAAGGGAGTGTCCGAGTCGGAGTTCCGGAGTTTTGATTTTGTTCGTTGGATTCCGTGGTAAATCGAATGTGTGAGAAAAACTGCTTCCGAATATCGGCTAAGATACGCTGTCGAATAACCAGCAACTTACTGTGGTTCACGCCGCGAAATATTGCTGGAAGTTTGGCGACTATCCACGGCTAAGGAATTGGCAAGCTGTTCTCGCCAGAGATGAACTACGGAGATTCATTCATGGACGAGTTAAAGGCTTTAGAAATCGTCGGTGACGAGTCTCCTTCGACCCTTTCTTTGTTAATCTCGTAAAATTTTATTCAAATAAAATTAAAATTAAATTGTAAATTTTAGTGGAATCCAATAATAAAAAAAACTTTAAAGGAGAGCCGGGCGCGAAGAAATAAACAAATCCGGAATCTAAGGGAGTTAGTACGCCGGTTCTTTATTCAGTATTTGCTCGCGGTGGCGCCAAGCGAGGAGGTGTTTGTGTCTCCTGCGCGTAACGAGGAGAGACCGTCGTCCCCACGTCCGGGCGCTTCGCCACCGTCGCCCATCCATGGAGACCCGGAGTCGCTATTCAGCTATTCTCCTCCAGAGGAATCCTCCTCCGACTTCATAGAAAATATCCACACAAGTCCTGACAACACCTTGGACATCTCGAGACAGTCCACGGAGTCGGGATCGGAACAATTCCGCCCCACGACTCCATCCCACACCCTCGATTCATCCCTCATCTCCGAACCACGGTTTCCTGGAGGTGAGCCTCGCGCCTGTTCTTCTCCTCTCTCACCGCCTCCTTTTCCGTTCGAATTCGAGGAAGCTGACTCTCTGGGCGAAGATAAATCTATCTCTCTCCCAGAAATAGACTTCTCCAATCAACCTCCATCTTCCGCACGGAGTATCGGGGTTCTCGAGGAGCATCCGGAACCAAGAGAGGTTAGAGACCCTTTCTTGGAGCTCCTTCGCAGGGTCTGTACTCCGTGGACAGATCTTGTTCCGGAAAGGGCCTACTCCATCGGCCCCGACCATATTGAACCCGAAGAGATCAGGAGACAGGTGGCACGTTCTACTCCTGATTTTCATTTTTTTATTCATTACCCCGGGGTGGAATTTCCTTTCCTGGCCCCGATGCGGCTAGTCGACCTCGTATTCCCGAGGACCACAGCGAGGGTGATAGAAATCGAAGAGATCACCCTGGATTGATTCACCGTCATATTTGTTAAAAAACATTTATACATAGACACACACACACATTCTTGTAAATACACTCTGTTTTTCTATTACAATGTTAAAATTATACTTATTAATTATGTTGAGAAATAACTTTATATTAAAATATTATTATTCAAACTGAGTGTGCTATATTGTAATCTAATATTAAGTAAATGAAACGTGCTTTATAATCAAAAAGAGTGTGATGAACCTTAGGAACAAAAGAAAGAGATTCAGATGAATCATAAGTACGTGCGTTAAAGAAATTGTATCCCTAGATTAGAGACAAAAAAACGATAGGGCCAGCGGGCCACTAAATAAACCGGAGCATCTCAGATGCATTGGAAAAGCCACTCAGTGAACATCGTATGAGTACAGTGTATCTCCTTTGTTAATTATACTTTATATTAAATCAAACAATTAAATCTTTTTGCTCCAAATTTATTCATCCAACTCTACAAATTAGATTAAAACCATTTTCATATTTCTTAATTTTTTTTGCCAGAACGTTAATTCTATTTTTATATTTAACGAAATAATTAATATTAAAATTGTTAATTCTGCCTGCCAAAACAATAAATCTCGTTTATAATTTTAAACGTAATGATTAGTATTAAATTGGTTAATTTTGTTTTGAAAATTCTGAGTTAATCATTTAATAATTACCCCCATTATTCTCCATAAGCGAATAATCACGCCTGATTCTATCCCAGAGAATAAGGATTTACCTCCTTTCTCTAAAAAAAGAACCAATTACGCGCTCAATCTAAATCTGAAATTCTTGAATATCTAATCTGCGCGTAAAATAGCGTGGATTCGAATCTCGAATCCCACGCAAAATTCGGTGGTGCGTCAACTCCCTACCTTACCCACGAATACCTTTTCTGAGGATTTCCTTCAAATAACCATCTAATAAAAATATAATTTTCCTGACGTAACACTTGTGTTCTTTATTTTATACCTCAATATTGTATTTTGCATGTTATTTAAAGTATATTACACAAAGATGTTTTAAAAGATCTTTAAAACGCAAAGTGTTACTGCGAAAACGAGAACGCGAGTGCTGGGAAGTTTTTTTGCAATTATAAAAAAGAGAACTGATTAATTTGTTCTTATCTTTGAGATGCGATTTATTCTTGCTTTATTACAATAAGAATCTAAGCTGATTCGCGATGTTAGTCGTCGAACTAGCGTAGCGAGACTGACGCTGGGTCGGAAAAGTCGCTTGGATCTGCAGCGAGATCCTTTGTTCTAAATGTTATCTTCGGGGGTTCTCGACGCTTGGGGAACCAGACAGCTCAATTTTCATATGCGCTTGCTGTCGCCAGGCCCAATGATAGGGCATGCAATAAAGTTTTAAACGATTTCTTTTGTTAGCGGGATCCTACGCCGAAGATCTCATATTAACAGCGCATCGCTAGGGCGTCAGAAATATTATACACAGTTTTAGGTTCTTTTTCAACACAAAGTACAAAAGATTATTACAAAACGCCTAAGACTTGAAAGTATTTGTGATGCTTTGAAACAGCAATTCTCTAATAATGACAGTATTGATGAAATAAAAGACAGTGTTACATCTAGTAATGAGTCATTTGATGATGTTACTGATAATGTCATTCTTGACAATAATCAGACTGAGCAAAATAATGTTAAAGATATCGAACCTGCGCTAAATTTTTCTGACAATGAACCTAATAATGTTCATGTTAATGATGTGTCACGATATCTTCCCTCGTCCGCGAGGGAGAGAGTCGCGATCAAAAAGAGACGGCCGTGCACGGACGAAAATCCGTGCACCGTCATGACACGAGGGATAGGGAGGGAGGAGGGGTCGCGGTGCCTGGACCGTATTCCGGCGCGGGACGGCGGGATCTCACACGAATTCAATTTTGGGCGCCAGGCACGGGCTCAGCCGTGCCGATTTTTATCCCGGATCAGCTATCCGTTCCTTGACAATTAACACCGAACTCGAACCACCGTCACGCGCGGGGACTAGCTCATCCGAACGGAGAGGGGCGGGGTATTACAGACGGAATTTCTCGGACCGGCGGAAATGACGGCACAAAATAATAGGTACGCGGACAAAGCGAATACAATTTTCAATCCGTTTATTAACACGCAACGGAACGAGACAAATATGACGAGTGACAAAAAAAAATAACAAAATTATCATAATCGTACGCGGGCTCGATCTTTGTGCAATCACCTAGATCGCGGCTTTAGTTTGAAACGACCGTAATTCGTGGCCGCGAATATCGTGCAAGCCGGAGTGCCCGGACGTGCTCGCCGGGCGGACAGGATTCGCGAGAGAATTGATAGGTCCGAAAATGCACGAGACGTGGGGTGTAACAATTAATTGAGGATTTATTCAATTAATAAAACAATGTACAATAAGCCAACTGTAACGAACGCGTGGTTGAGACGTCGCCGGACAAACACGAATCTAACAGAACGTTTACGATAACGCGGTAATTGGCGCGTGTATGCGCCGGATCGGTACGGCGGTAATCGATACGCGGATCTATGACGGGCGGGCCGTTACAAGTTTTTGGCATCCGCCTAGACAACGCCCTAACGGATCGCGGGGCTAGCGGCGCGAATATGTCCCCGAGTCGCGGGCCTGGGCGGGGCCTGATCGATGCACGCGGCGCGAGACGCGGTGATCGACCTAACTCTTAAATCGCGACGCGAATGCGGTTTTTGGATAGCGGGGAGGATGGAGCACCTGTTCGGTGTTGCAGTAGCCGAGAATACTCGGCCGAGGCGGAGAGCTCTCCACCCCGGGTTTGTGCAACGGTGCGAAAGGATATTTTCGCCTTGGCAAACCGACTGTAGATCCGGGATCGAGATCGCTCGAAGGAGGCGAAGTGCGCTTCACCCCACGAGCCGGTCTTACGAGTCTAGACTTGCGTTCGGCTGTTAGGAAGATTCCTATGCGGTGCAAGCGTCAGGAGTTCCTGACCGAGACGGAGTTCGCTCCACCCCGTTGTTCTGCTTGCTCCAGGAGTCGGTCGGTCCGGATGTTCGCTGTGAGGCGAACGGAACGATAACGGTGCGCGACTTTTCCGAGTTCGCCTTTTTATCTGGAAAAAGGCGACGTCCGGGGGTATCCTGGTACGTGGCGCCGGCCGCGGTATTCCGCGGTACCGTGCGCGTCGCGCTCGATCGGATGAGCTCGGGGCCGCTCGGGTACGTCCGTTCCGCGGGACTTTGCGCGTTACGCGGCACTCGTTATAATTTACATATCTCGCACCGATGATCGGTTTCTTCGGGAGCCCCCGCGCTCCCTTTCCTGTCCGAGAGGATGGTCGTCTCGGCCGTTCTTCTCCGGGAACGATGCTTATTCCGGGGGCATCGTTACAAGTTCGAACCTCTGTTAGATTGCCACAAGGGTCCCCCGTGAACCTTGTTCTCCCAATCTCTCGCGTCGGCCCTGACTATTTTGGTTGCCGGCCACGCGTCTCCCTTGCACGCGACGTGCCTCCACGGGACACCACAACACGAAAGAATATACACGAAAGCTCGCCCGTCGTTAACGAAATCGCGGGATTTCAGTTCCCGACCTCGGCCGCTGCCGAGGGCTCTCCGTGCGGACGCGGTGTACGACAGCCTCTCAGATCATTACAGTTCTTATCGCAAATAAATCAGGTCGGCGTCTCCCGCGGGGCCCAGCTACCGGCCTTCAGACGCCCGTCGACTGCCACTCTCTAACTTTAAGTCCTTGCCTTGCGACAAGGATCCACCAAATTCTCTAGCGGGCCCGCGTGCCCGCTCTACGTGGCCGGGTCTCGTCTGAGCCTATGCCGGTCTCCTCGGGAAGCGGAGGGTCTCACAAAATAGTATTTCCGCTATGCGGGTGGAAGATCTCACCGAATACGCGTCCAGGCCTTCGAGTCGTCCTCGCTCTCTCGCACTCTCTCTCGCTCTCGCTCCTATCGTCTCCCCTAGCTCGGTCTCGCTTTCGCTCGCTCGTTCCTATCTCGATCGCTTTGGCTATCGCCCGCCTCGGTTGCCGGTCTACACGAAAGAGAGCGAGGACCGCGCAAATTTTCGGCACGAGGCCCGGCGTATCCCCACTCTTGCGTCTCGCGGATTT
Organism: Cardiocondyla obscurior; assembly: GCF_019399895.1. NCBI lineage: Eukaryota > Metazoa > Arthropoda > Insecta > Hymenoptera > Formicidae > Cardiocondyla > Cardiocondyla obscurior. Next base: position 4,766,862 of record NC_091879.1, on the reverse strand, counting down.
TTCCGCGCGCCACGCCGCCGATTTCCCGCGAGAGCCGCCGCCCTCACAGGGCCCTATTGGTACTAATAGGTTGGCGCGAGCCTCGGATCATCCGCGGTCGTGTTAATTTCCTCGCAGGTTTCTTCCGGCGCCGAGATGCGTAGGCGGCGGGTTTTCTCCAAGGCCCTCGAAATGGGTGGCCTCCTATCCCGGGCCCGTATCTGGTCATCCTCTAGTTCGGACGCTTGCGCCTCCGCGTATAATCCGCTCCGCTCGCTCCCTCCTCGGCCAGGACACCCCACAGTCTCGGCGACATACGGTAGCAACATAATACGCAAAATCGCGATCGTTAATTTTTGTCTCCCAATTAAAGATAAAATCCCCGGAGATTTCCGCAGCCCCTCCTCGCTTTCCTCTCTATCGCAAATTTTCGCGACGCCGCTACGCCTTTGTGACGGTCGTGGGGAGCTGCGACGAAGCAGCGGAAGCCGCCACGTCACAGATGACATTAAAAATATTTATGACAATGACAGTATCGTTTTATCACAAACAGAGGAAGTTGTGGAAGAGTCTGTCAGTTCTACTAAAAGTACATCATCAAATGAAGAACAAAGGTTTCATTTTGTTAATGAAAACGAGAAAGCTGAATATGATAAAAATGCAATACAAAAATGGGCTTGCAAACCAGGTAAACTTTCTAAAAGAAAGTTAGATAGTTTTCTTGCTGCACTTCATCCAGCATTTCCAAACCTACCTCTTAGTTATAAGACTCTTCTTGAAACCCCTAACATTAATTTGACAGCAGTTAATGGTGGGGAATTATGGTATAAAGGAATAATATTTAATTTGAATAATATGAATTTAGAAGAATATTTATTACGTTTTAATGAAATTGTTATCGATATTAATATAGATGGACTCCCTCTCCACAAAAGCTCCTCAGTTAAATTTTGGCCTATATTAGGAAGACTTGTGAGAACTAAAAACAAACCGTTTATTATTACAATTTTTAGTGGAAAAGTTGATTCATTAATTCGAAACGGTTATGCAAGCAATAATATTTCTTATAAATTTAGTATTCGTCATTATATTTTGGATGCACCAGCCCGTGCGAAAGTAAAATGTTGCATTGAGCATTGTTAAAAGATTTGAAATGCTAATTAGTTTTATCACCGCCGCGGAGGCAGCACCTCGCGGCCGATCACCGGCAACAGATCGATATCGATCTGTCGTTCGATATTTTGTTTCCGATTCTCGAAGGCGTTGCCGGCTCGAGTATCTCAGTGTTCACTCTGCTGTGCCTAGCATCGTCTCGTGTGCAACGAAGCTCTTTGTGCAACTCTAGAAGATTACTCATAGATCGACTCATCAGGAAGACTCAAGCCATTGTCTACAGTGCAACTCAGCCAGTGCATCTTCGCCGTGTGCAAAATTCGACGAATTGACCGGCAGACATCATCCCGCAGCACGAGGCGTGTTGAACCTCGTGTTCAGTTACTTAAAAGACTTCGCAGCGTCTTAGCTTCAGAATTTATATAATTTTGCTTGCAGTTTCAACTCAGTGCGAACTCTAACAAAACTCTCAACTCAACCGTGAACTCAGTGAAACTCATAATAAACTCAGTGCGGATCTCACCGGGCGAACACGTGTTCACCGCGTGCCGCTGCGTGGCTCTAACTCGAAGGATTTCAACCCGCCTTTTCGTATAATCTCAAACCGGCCACGACCGCGTAACATCTCCGCGGCGTTCTGTAATTCTCATTTAATTTAGTAACACTCAAAATTTATATAAGCATGGTGGCTATTGTGCTTGAGAGAAGTGTGAGGTGGTAGGGGAATGGATTGATCACCGAATGACGTATGTGAAACTTAATGAAATTTTAAGAACGGATCAATCATTTCGTGATCAAGAACAACCGTATCACCATCAGGGTTAATCTCCGTTGCTAAATATTGCTCTTCTAGTATCTCAATTCCGTTTAGATGCATTGCATCTTATTGATTTAGGTGTTTTTAAAAGATTTCTTTTAGTACTTTAGAAGTAGAATGGACCGTGGAAACTACATCGAAATACTATTGTAGCTATGTCTGAAAATTTAGAAATGTTGAAACATTCATGTCTATGTGATTTCAATAGAGTTCCAAGAGCTTTTGAAGATTTTTCATATATGAAGGGTACAGAGTTCAGACGACTTTTGTTATATAATGGTGTTATGGTTTTTCGTGATTACTTTCATAAAAATATTTATAAACTTTTTTTACTTCTACATTCCGCCATTTACATTTTAAGAAGTCCCATGCTCGTGAAAACTCATTGTGGTTTTGCTGACCAACTGTTAAGAACTTTTATTACACATTGTGCAACTGTGTTTGGCACAAAATTCGTAGTATACAATGTTCATAGTATGTGCCACTTATCTAAAGAATGTGAAGAACATGGCGAACCTGACAATTTTAGTGCTTATCCTTTTGAGAACAAATTATTTTCAATTAAAACGTCTCTGCAATCTGGTTTTAAACCACTGCAACAAGCTGCATTTCGAGATTTAGAGAAAAAACCTGTTAATCTTATATTTGAAGATAAAATTGAGGTACATTTAAAACGTAGTACATTTGTAATAAATGAAATAATACATGGTCAGCAGTTTAAAAGTATTACTTTAAATGGTACAAGTTTCAAATGTAATAAGAAAGACTCATGTTTTAAAACTGTGGATGGGAACATTAATGTTCTTCGCAACATCGTTAAAAGTGATGGTGACATTTATTTTGTTGGACACTCCTTTACTAAGATTGAAAACGCTTATGAGTATCCTTAGTCTTCGTCGGAACTAGGCATTTTAAAAATATTACATTTGAGTGACAAAAAACGTGTTTTTTCCGTGAAAGAAGTTGTCGCTAAATGCTGGCTTTTACCCGATGAAGAATGTTTTTTATGTTTTCCATTACTTCACACTATAATGCCCCTACTGAACTAAGTGTTATCTTATGTATATATTGTATATTTGTGGTGAGCACTAATCTAGTTTATTGATATTCGATTACTAATACAATAGTATGCATGGCATTTGTGTTATAATTTATAACTTGTATACTTGTATTTAATTAAATATGTATTTCTTTTTAGCTTTAATTTTAACTCTTAATATATAATAACTTTTATAATTTAAATATTTATTTTGCAGTTTGTGGTATTTAAATTTTTAACACACGAAGGAGAAAAATTAACTCCCGATGACGACGTTTTCTATGCTGTGGGTTTTACTCGATGGTTTGCAAGTGACCTTAACGGAAATATGAAAACGCTAATAAAGTGGTCTCTTAAATCAGTAGACGCAGGAAGTTTAGTAAAAAAAGAGAAATCGCCTGATCCATATTGGAGAGAAGAGGACGTTTTAATAAAAAGATTTTATGGTAAGTAACTTTTTAATAAAGGGAAAAGATGTCAATGCATATATATATATATACAGATCCTTTATTTTTCAGCTTCTAATGGCCAGTTTCTTCATTTCTGAATAAGTTTACCTTCCAGATAAATTATATGTTCGTCTTTGTCTAATTTCAAGCATAAACAAAGATGGACATATAAACTATCTGGAAGATAAACATATCCAGAAATAAAGAAACTGGTCATAAGAAATACAAACTTAAGTATTACTTATTTTGCTTTTTCTATGTAACGTAGGATAATCGCGATGCGAAATTACCGACGTGCGAGCTAGGAATTACCGGTTAGGGCGCAGCGGTGCGAACGCGTTACCGACGAAGTCTCGCGTCGGCGCAGAAAAAATCGCGATCGTGGCTCGAGAGGAAGCACGCCGGTGTGCTCTCTCGTGATTGTGCGTTCAAACGGAGCGTTTCGTGCGAATAAGTGAGTGCGGACTGTAGCGAGCGGCGACGAGCCACGGCGACGAGCCACGGCGACGAGCCACGGCGACGAGCCACGGCGACGAGCCACGGCGACGAGCGGGGAAAAACGGCGTATCGTTGCGTACCGGTAGATCGGCCGAACTCCTGGGTTCTCGTGCAGTTGAGGCCCCGGGTTAATACTAGATTACTCAACAGTTCAGGTACGGGACCCGGATTGAGGCGTGCCGTGTTCCCGGCGACCCGTAGGAGACAGTTGGCGTGCCGTGTTCCCAGCTCTCATACTTGGATTCGGCCGGCGTGCCGTGTTCCCGGCTTCCATACTTGGATTCGGCCGGCGTGCTGTGTTCCCGGTTTCACGTTAGAGTCTACAGGCGTGCCGTGTTCCAGAGGAACAATTATTTGTTTTTGTCATTGAACGAGGTTCGAGTACTAGGATTCCGGCGCGACGGTGGAAGTCATCCTCGTGCAACCCCTTTCAACGTAGGGAAGCGTCGCCGCCGTGGGACTCGAGAAGACCACGTGAGCGTCACGTGACCCAGGACTTGCGTCTGCCGGTTACCGTATGCGGGAATGCGAGTGCGAGCGTGTAGATCACGTGTCTGATGGAATGCGATGGCCGTTGCCGGAAAAGTTTTGGTTTTGCGTTCGTCTCGGGCAATTCTATATATGTTTAGCGTTAGCCCAGGCGAATTATTAAGGAGAGTATGTGTGTGTGTGTGTGTCGCGCGGAATGGTATATAACGTCGGCTCGCATGGTTATCGTTGCTGAGTGCATGTATAGCGAACGGAATTTTCCGATATACAGGGTGTCCCAGTTGATGTAAAAAAGTTCTTAGTTGTAGGTTGGGCTTCCGAAAATAAGTAGAAAAGTTCTATACGGTTTTGTAAGTTAGGCGTTAATAACCGAGAAAATAACATGTAAAGATTTGACGCCCCTCGTGCGAGTAAGAACGCGCCGCTGAAAGCTACCAAGACGTTAGTGGACCTAGAGGTGTGGCTTATCTTACTCTATTCACAAAGAAATAAGTAATCTATGAATCTCTGTAAATAGAGTGGTGGTGTGGCCCATCCCACTCTATTTACAGAGATTCATAGATTACTCATTTCTTTGTGAATAAAGTAAGATAAGCCACACCTCTAGGTCCACTAACGTCTCGGTAGCTTCGAACGGCGCGTTTTTGCTCGCACGGGGGGCGTCAAATCTTTAAATGTTATTTTCTCGGTTATTAACGCCTAACTTACCAAACCGTATAGGACTTTTCTACTTATTTTCGGAAGCCCAACCTACAACTAAGAACTTTTTTACATCAACTAAGACACCCTGTATATTAAGATACTCATAACTTATTACTTCAAGACTATCTTGATTTAAACGTGCCGTCATGATATATTTATAATTGCATTTTTCTACAAGAAAAGAACACAATTCCAATGTAGATTTAATAGTGATTTTTAAACCATAAAATGAACTGTTTGATATAAAATGATATCCATTAGCTTCACACATCTTTCCCCATTCCTTAAGATATAATGAGAATTCTGAAATAATCTGTATGAAGGAAATTATTTTATATGAGTTATATCAAAGAATAAAAGATTAATTTGTAAAGTATAAAATTTTTCAATTTGTATATTCAAAGTCAAATTGTGTTAATTTATACCTTCCAAGAGTCATTTCCTGGCGCCAAAGATGATATTGAGGTTCTACAGTTCATCGCATGAATAAATTTTTTCATTCGTCGGCAAAATTTTACGGTTCTTTCACAATCTTTTAGATCTATATGTCTACTTTTAAATAGATCCATAACATCCGCAATTCCGAAAAACTGGAATAATTAAAAATATTTTAGTAAATAAATAAGTGGATTTCCATGGAGCACAATTTTTTTTTTATTATGCATTTTATATCTGTTTAGATTTGTAAGTATATCATAGGACAAAGTAAGGTAAAATGGTATATACCTGAAAAGCTAAAGCCACATTTATTTTTTGAAAATATCTGGGCTGAACGTGCTCTTGTCGTAGTTTGAAGTTTACCTTCACTTCTAAAGACGTAAGGTTTTCTACATTCAATAAAGCGTATCAATGCTTCAAGCAAATAGGTCCGTCTGGAGTCTAAGAAAAAAGAGAAAGTACACATTACTAGTGTAAAATAATATAATACATAGAATTGACAGAATAATAAATATTAATACAAACTTACCATAATTAACTGGTACTTCGAATTATTTGTAAAAAAGTTTCTGATACACTTTATTAAATGTGGAAAGTCAGAGAAAAACCATAGACGTCGTGAAGGATCGATAATGTGCTCAATACTAATGTTTTTCTCCGATACTCCAAACATTTTCCACATGGCTCTGTTCCATGACCAGTGTTGTGCAGTACCTAGGTACAAGTACCTAGATACTGTAACTTAGGTATACATTTCGTACCTAGTAGCTGTACCGAGGTACTTTTTTTCTTTGGTACCTATACCTATACCTAAATACAATTTTATGTCTACCGGTACCTATATAAATTATATAATAGGTACATTTTATTTCAGTTACTTTTTAAATAATATTTTTTGTCAAGTAACACGCGATGACGCGAATAACGTTGTTGTATGTGAGTGTTGTGACACTTGTGACAAGGGTAAGTTTAAATTCACGCGCGTTTTAGAAAACTACCAGGCTTAGACGTTATTGGTTCCCTTTTCATCGAAAGACATGATTGGCCGCTTGAGAAACTAACACAGATGCATGTATACGTCTACGTGTAACCGGTAGTAACATGTCGAGCATGCAAGACTTCGCGTGTTCGTGTCAGAGAGTTAAGATTGAGTGCAATACAATTTCTATTATCGATCGGTTGAATAATTATCTCAAGAAAGACTATTCATACGTGTGATACGTGAAACGTAGATGAGACTTGACGAGTGAGTCGAAAGTCAAATGACGTATATATTATCAATCAGATTTTCTTTGAACGGTGAAAACAGCCACACGGGCTGACCTTGATGAGGAGAAGCTGCAAAAGTCGTGACTTTCGTGAGTGACAACCTAACAACTAACAAATGAGTCGAGACGTCGAGAGTCGAGTGACGAATATATTATCAGTCTATAACCTATAACCTACAACTCCTATAAGTTCTAAATCGTTCTACGTAATAAAATATAAAGTGAAAGAGTGTAATGTAAATTCAACATGTTAAACAACGAGTACAACGATATAGTCAATGTCAATATAGATGATCATGATATTTATGATGATCCACATGTGCAAAATCAGCAAAATAACAACAATAATAATGTTGACGGCGTTGACGCAGATTCAAATACTGTTGGTCATTTACCAACATATTTATTAAAATATTTTAAAATTAAAAGTATGAAAGAAAATTCATTAATCGTGGAATGTACACAATGCATTCGTACAAAAATCTTATCAACTCCCATAAATAGTACTGGAAATTTATACAAGCATTTAAGAGTGAGTATTTTCACTATTTTTGCATGTTATTTAAGATTACAAAAACTTCTTTTATATTGTTTGACAATTAGTTTTTAACTATTTATTCATAAATTATTAATATTATTATATTCCTAAAATTTGAAGTTTGATAATAATTATTTATTTATTTTAAGCGACTACATCCATCTATTCCAAATTCTATTAAACTAATAAAGGAAAAATCTATGAACCAAAGTAGTTTCCAACAATCACAATCAGCTAATAAGCATAATAATGTCCAGAAGCAGAACTCACTATGGAGTACAAGAATAAAAAATAAAGAAAAAAATAAAAAAAAAGAAAAGGTTTTTCTAATATTTATATACTCATTTATAAGTTAAAAAGACATGCACATATATGACATCTGACATCAATGACATGTATATATTTTCACTTTTATGGACCACTAATATTTTTCATTGTTTTAGGTGAATAAACTTATTGAAGAATTTATTATTAAAAAAATGCAACCAATATCATTGGTAGAAGATGATTATTTTATTAAACTGATAGAAGGTATATCTGGAATAAAGCCAATTTCAAGACATACATTCCAAAATAATTTATTAAGCAAGATGATGGCCATAAAATCTAATATGATAGCTACATTCGAAAAACAACCTTGGTTTTGCACAACAGCCGATATCTGGAGCGTCAACAATAAGTCATACATTGGTGTAACCTGTCATTTTATTGATAATTATCAAAGAAAATCATATATGTTATCTTGTAAACGGATTATGTTTGCGCATACTCATTCCGTAATTGCGAATGCTCTGTATGAAATACACAAAGAATATCATTTAAAATCAAAAATTGTTGGTATTATAACTGACAATGCAACTAATTTTGCTAAAGCTTTTAAAGTATTTCACACAGAGCCAGAAGAATCAATATCATTAGATGAGTTAAGCGATGAAGTAGACATTGTTACAATTGATTTAAAAAATGATTTGGATGACTCTGAAGTTAATCTTCCAAAGCAATTTCGCTGCATTGCTCACACCTTAAATTTATTTGCGTCTCGAGATTCACTGACAGCTCAAAATGATCAATCGTATTGTAAAATATACACGTCAACTTTTCGAAAGGCAACTGATATTTGGAATTTAGTCAGTAGATCGACAAAAGCAGCTGATATACTTTATAATATTTGTAATTGTCGCTTAAAAATACCTTGTAAAACAAGATGGAACAGTTATTACGATAGCATTAAATCTTTATTAAATATAAAAAATAAATTAGAAGATGTTTGTGAAAAATTAGGAAAACCCAAATTTACAGATAGTCAAATCTCTTTTTTGGAAGAATATACAAAAGTTATGGAACCTATTGCTTCTGCGCTTGACTTTTTACAAGGTGATAAGCATTCTTGTTTTGGTCATGTGTTATCTGTTCTCTTTCAAATGAAACAACAATTAAAAAAATTAGGAAATTTGTATTTTTGTAAAATTTTACGCGACACGTTACTAACAGCTGTAAATAAAAGATTCGAAAGTATAATAGATTTGACGAACACGCACAGTCAATATTATATATTAGCAACTGTTACCATTCCAAAATTTAAATTAAAATGGCTTGCAATGTCTGACTCTGACTGTCTAAATTTAAAAGAATTTTATGAAAATATATTATTAGAAGAAGCGTATACTTTTATTGATAAAGATGTATATGTAGAAAAGTCTTCATCAGAATCAGAAGAAGATACTTTTTTTTCTTTCTTACACGATAAAAATGTAACTGACAATGTAAATGATACTATGTTTGAGTTTCCAAAAACACTTCTCAATTTTTTTATAGTAAAGAAAATGTGGTTTATTAACCGAATAAAGAATATACAGAAAAAGTAATAAAATAAGAATAATGGAGATATAGAGAGTTAGTTCGATATAAATGGTTTGCCGGTTCTGCGACGCGCAAGCAAACCTTTTCAATTGCAGTTTACGTATAAATTGAACAGTTATATTATTTGCTAAGCAGCACGAGCTATTCGTATTGAGAATTGGAAAGCAACTAACTCGTCGGCGTGAAGGCTCGCAATATCTGCTTGCCCTACCTTTGTTCGTAAGGACAAGCGCATAATATTACGGGATGGCCCAGGTTCTCTGAAGATGAGACTTATCAGTCGGTCTACGTGACCGGATATTCAGTTATAAATTTCTTATACTAATAAGTAACAAAAGAAGAAGCAAAGTTTCTAAACGCATGAAACCTTTCAACGCACAAGCATCGCATTACATTTCTTGATATTCTCTTTTTTCTTAACATTCCGCCCGCCTCGTTCTCGCTGTGAACGAACATTTGCTTACGCTAGCATGTTTATGTTTCGGTTGCATTTGAATCATGATTTATTTCATTATCAGCAAACAATGGAACGATTTTAACTACGGGTCGCGTAAAAGTGGTTGTTGCAGTTTTAACGGTTACCACGCGAACTTGACCGTCGGCTCCAGGGTGAATAGCAATAATACGCCCAAGGGGCCACTTCGCAGGCGCAGTGCCTTCCCCACGAATTAAACATAGAGTATTAATTTTTAAGTTTTTCATTGCAACAGACCATTTATTTCTTACATTAAGCGTCGGAATATATTCATTGGACCATCGTTGCCAAAAGTGGTCACGCATTTTTTGAATGAGTTGCCATCGCTTTAGCCGATTCTCAGATATTTCTTGTAATGAAGGTTCGGGTAAAGCATTTAGAGGTTGCCCTATTAAGAAATGACCCGGCGTAAGTGCTTCAAAATCTTCGGGGTCATCGGAGATAGGAAGCAAGGGTCTCGAATTTAAGCATGCTTCTACCTGCGTCAAGAAAGTTGCTAATTCTTCATACGTCAGTGTTGCTTTACCGATTACCCGGTGAATATGAAATTTTGCAGATTTTACCGCGGCTTCCCAGAGGCCCCCAAAGTGGGGAGCACTGGGGGGATTGAAATGCCAAAGCACCCCTTTATTGGTCAGATTATTTTTAATCAATGAGTCATGTGTTATTTGTTTTATAAAATTTCTAAGTTGCGCATCTGCCCCTATAAAATTTGTGCCGCGATCACTATAAAGATGGGCACATAAACCGCGTCTAGAAGTGAATCGCCTGAAAGCCGCTAGAAATGCTTCAGTTGTATAATCTGAAACGGCTTCTATGTGAACGGCTCTGGTAGAAAAACAAACGAAAATGGCAATAAAACCCTTATAGGCTCTTTGGCCTCTGCCCTTTGAGGTTCGCATCATAATTGGTCCAGCATAATCTAGACCTGTATTAAAGAACGGTGGTAGCGGAGAAGTTCTCGCATGAGGCAAACTTCCCATAAGCGGGAAACATGCTGTTCCTTTCCAACGTATACATTTGGCGCATTTGTGTATGAATGATTTAACAATTTGGCGTCCGCCTAGGATCCAATATCTTTGTCTTATTGTAGCTAAGGTTAACTGCACCCCGCCGTGCAGTGTCATACGATGGCACTTATCAATTACTAATTTCGCAAAATATGAATCCTTGCTGAGAATGATCGGATGCTTTTGATTGTAATTAATAGACGAGTGTTGCAATCGGCCACCTACTCGAAGTATTTCATTTTTGTCAACAAACGGATTTAATTTATATAATGCACTTTGTCGCAATAATGTCTGTTTATTTTTAATAGCCTTAATTTCTTTGGAAAAAAATATATCTTGCGAATGCTTAATCCAAAGATTTTTTGCATCCTCAAGTTCGCTTAGTTCGAGATCTTGATCTTGATTTTTACGTTTTCGTAATCTTGCGGGCCAGCGACGGCACCAAGCAGTAATATGCAATAATCGTGTTAGCGAAGAAAATTGCAATAGCATTTCATTTTCCTGTTTTTTGTTTTCAACTATATGTACCCTAGCAGGTCGTTCCTCCTCATGCGTTCGAGGAATTTCTTGATGAAATAATCTCGCATTTAATTCATCGTATGGTGATAACCAAGCTGGCCCGGTCCACCACAGCGGGTGGCCTGCTAATTCCGATGGAGAAATTCCTCGCGACGCACAATCGGCCGGGTTTTCGTTACCGGACACGTGTTTCCACTGAGCATCAGGTAATGTTTCTTGTATCTCAGTTACTCTATTAGCTACATATGTTGACCAACGCGAAGAATGACCCCGTATCCAGGCCAAAGTAACCGTAGAGTCGGACCATAAATAGACTCTATTAATTTTAAATTTTGCAGCAAGTTTTATTTTGTTTACTAAACGCACTAATAGAGCGGCGGCATTTAATTCTAATCGCGGTAAAGAAATAGTTTTTAAAGGAGCAACTTTAGTTTTTGATTGCAAAAGCGAAATTTTGGAAAAGTGAAAGTCGTCATATTCGTCCGGACTAGTGCACGTTACTCGTAAGTAAACAACCGCAGCAATGGCTCTCTCGGAAGCATCTGAAAACCCGTGGATTTCTATACTACAATTTGAGGCAAGACTATTTATCCAGCGGGGCAAGGCAATTTTCTGCAGTTCAGGGAGTTCTGCTTGAAATTTTAACCAAAATTCTTGCTCCTCTTTTGGCAGAGGCTCATCCCAATCTAAACTTTTTAGCCATAATGTTTGAATAAAAATTTTCGCGCGAATGATAACCGGTGCTAGCCACCCAAGCGGATCAAACAGTTGCGCAACTTCTGATAGAATCTTTCTTTTCGAGTATATTTTTTCTGCAATTATATGGATATGAAAGGCAAACGTATCTGTTCTAGGATTCCATTGCATTCCTAAAATCGGGTGTCCCTCAATGGATTGCCAAACGACAGGCTGGTTTTGATGTTCCGTTTTGGGAATTATGTCCTCTATTAATTTCGAGCTAGCAGCCCATTTTTTTAACGGGAAGCCGCCCGCCATGCAAATCGCAACTAGATCTTTTATTAAAGCGCGTTTTCCGTTTACGGAACTCGCTCCGGTAAGAATATCGTCCATATAAGTTTCCGATTGCAACACGGAAGCGCCTATAGGATATTTTTCTTTTTCATCCTCTGCGAGTTGTTGCAATACTCGCAGGGCTACAAATGGTGCACAAGCAAGTCCATAAGTTAAAGTGTTTAACTGATAGTCGTTTACATTCTCAGCAGGGTCATAACGCCAGACAATACGCTGCATTTTTTTGTCCGCGTCGTCAACCAAAATTTGTCTGTACATTTTTTCTATATCCGCTACTATCGCAAATCGATGTCGGCGCCAATTGGTTATTATAGCAGGCAATTCTGGCAGCAAATTTTTACCCGTTAGCAAGACTTGATTTAAACTTATATTTTGTGCCATCCGGGCTGATCCGTTACAAACTACGCGTATCTTAGTTTTTTCCTCGGCTGATTTGATTACGCAATGATGTGGCAAATAGCAGCACACTTCGTCCGTCGGCGCGGGTGAAGTTACTTTAGTCATATGCTCAAGTTGTTGATATTCTGTCATAAATTCATTATATAATTTACGAATCTGTGGTTGTTTGCTTAATCGTTTTTCCAGAGCTTGAAGCATTTTAACAGCTATTGAGCGAGAATTTTTAAAATTTGGAATCGCGTCCTTGCTTAAAAATGGCAATCGAATTATATAACGTCCTGTCTCATCACGGCGATGAGTTTCTACAAAATGTTTTTCGCACTCAATTTCTTCTGCAGTTAAGGCCGGAAGAGACAATTTTATTTCCTCCTGCTGCCAAAATTGCTTAACTAAATCGGACAAATCTATTCCCGTGGTGCATTTATGCACGGATACGCCCTTGCCTGTTGACTCTCCGCCCGCCGTTCCGGAAAGTACCCATCCCAATGCGGTTTTTATTGCAATTGGAGCGTTTATATTTCCTTTACGAATTCCTTCTTCTAAAATAATAGCATATACTTCCGCACCTAAGATCAATTCAATATTAAAAGAAGCTCGAAAATCTGGATCTGCTAGTTCTAATCCGCTTAAATGCTGCCATTCATTGTACATATTTTCTAAACTAACCCCTGAGGCGGTGAGTCGAGACAAAATTAATGCTGTAATTTGTAATGAAAACGGAGTCTTTGTTCCGGATTCTATCTTAAATATTACTTTACCACGAGCATGCATATTTATTATTCCACCAATTCCAAAAATAGGCGTTGAATCCGAAAACCGCGGAAGTTTTAATTTTTGCATTAAAGATTCAGAAGCAAGCGAGACTTCCGAACCCGGATCAATTAGCGCACGCACGGTGTGTTTTTTACCAAATTTATCTGTAACGAAGACCCTGGCAGTCGCAAGCAAAACTCGTTTCCGCTCTATGATATTACGCAAGTGGAGAGCCACTGCTCCTTCCGTGCTGGTTCCGGCTGATTTTTCGGCTGCTTCCGAGTATTTCGGCGGCGCCGTCCCGGTGTTGATGTTCCTGCTGCTGGATGCGTTGAACTCCTCTGAGGCTCGATGCTCGATGGCTCTGGGTCCGGTGGTACGACGCTCTGCGGCGGAGGCATTGACTCTGGTTCGCATACTTCCGGTTGAACAGGCCTCATGGATTGTTGTATGATGTCTGTCTTTGCAATGGTAGCAGGTTCTGGTAGAAGGACACAGATCGTTTCGATGATTTCCAAAGCAGTTAAAGCACAAGCGATGCTCTATCGCGAATTCTTTACGCGCATTAGGCTCCTTTCTTTTAAATTCCGGGCAGCCCAGAATATAATGTTGTCCGTGGCACAAAAAACACGTGTTCGGCTTACCTCCGCTCTGTAACGGAGCTGGGTTAGAAACAAGTGCTCGCGTAGCCCGAAATCCAGATGTAGTTTTAGACGATAAATCACGTCCCGTCGGCTGGATCGCCTCCAAAGTTCGGAGACGGTTTTCCATAAACAGTCTCAATTCCTCATAGCATGGAGGATCTGTGGTATTTCCAATAACCGATTCCCACTCCTTTCGTGTATAAGAATCGAAAAGCTCAATTATTCGATGCACAAATAAATCATTTTCTGCTACAGGCCTCTGGATTCCTTCTAATGCAGCAACGGTCTGCAGCATTCCATTAAAAATCTTTCGCAATTCAAATGCACTCTCTCCTTTCATTTTCGGCAAATTTGAAAAGGAGGTAAGCACGGAACGCACAAGCAAACGCTTATTTTCGTAATGTTCCTGAAGCATGGTCCACACTCGTTCGTAATTTCCTGCGGTCGTCGGAATGTTTCGTGTTAATTGTTCCGCTTCCCCCTTAAGACTGCTTCTTAAGTAATGGAACTTCTGTATTTCTTGCAATGAACTGTCAGCTCCCACCATTGACTGGAAAAGATCTTTAAAATTCGGCCAATCCTCAAAGCGTCCCGAGAAAGTAGGCAATTGCAATCTTGGTAGTTGGCTTCGAAGGGGCTCCGAACTGCGCGGAGATTCCGGTGTCTTTGATGATCCTGCTGAGGGCGACAATGTTAGCATCATTTCTTCCAAAGTAGCCCGCTGATTGTAATAAACCTCTTCCACGATTGCATAATAATCTTTAGTAATATAGGCATGGGTTTTCACTTGTTCCCAATATTCTTCTCTTAATTGATCATGAGCCTTTTCGAATTTCGCCCAATTGGTATCCAGTTGATTGATTCTAATTTCTATCGCACTGGTTGTTATCTTTGCTGATCCCAGCTTACGCAAATTGTCTACGGCTCTTGCAATACGGCCGTGCAATTCCTGTTGGTTGTTGATTAACGTATCGTGATTCTGACTCATCGTAACAAACTTGAACAGTATAAATTTCACACTGATTTACACTATCCGGCTCGAAGGACCAAAAAATGTTTGAGTTTCCAAAAACACTTCTCAATTTTTTTATAGTAAAGAAAATGTGGTTTATTAACCGAATAAAGAATATACAGAAAAAGTAATAAAATAAGAATAATGGAGATATAGAGAGTTAGTTCGATATAAATGGTTTGCCGGTTCTGCGACGCGCAAGCAAACCTTTTCAATTGCAGTTTACGTATAAATTGAACAGTTATATTATTTGCTAAGCAGCACGAGCTATTCGTATTGAGAATTGGAAGGCAACTAACTCGTCGGCGTGAAGGCTCGCAATATCCGCTTGCCCTACCTTTGTTCGTAAGGACAAGCGCATAATATTACGGGATGGCCCAGGTTCTCTGAAGATGAGACTTATCAGTCGGTCTACGTGACCGGATATTCAGTTATAAATTTCTTATACTAATAAGTAACAAAAGAAGAAGCAAAGTTTCTAAACGCATGAAACCTTTCAACGCACAAGCATCGCATTACATTTCTTGATATTTTCTTTTTTCTTAACATACTATAATATCAGATGCTACGAAACCACTGGACGTAAAAGTACAGTGTTTAGCATATTTATCTGACAAATCAAAAAATTTAAATAGCTTAAATAACTACCCAATAATTAAAAAAATTTATATAAAATATAATACACTTTTACCAAGTTCCGCGCCTATTGAACGCGTTTTTAGTGCAGGTCAACAAATTTTAACACCGCGACGAAATAATTTGTCAGATGAAAATTTTGAATGTCTTATATTTTTGAAACATAATGCGTAAGCGTAAGTTCAGTAAGTTGCGTAACACATACATATATTTATGATGTAGAAGTTTAAGACTATTAAATAAACAATAAAAGTAACTGTAACTAAATAAATTTAAGGTAAATTTTATTATACCTGTACCTCGGTAAATTTTTTTTTCGAGAACCTATACCTGTACCTCGATACATTTTTTTCAGTGTACCTGTACCTGTACCTAGGTACTGAACAGAAAGGACCTTGCACAACATTGCGCTTTACATTATGAAATAAGTTTAGATAATGGCATTATCGTTCGGCGTCATGTAAATCAACTTCGTAAAATTGGGGAAATGACTCCGGCAGTCGTTTCAAATACGATCCGTTCTTATGCTCCACCACCTGGACTTGAAAAGAGAAACACTACCCCGCGGAGACACCCAAGTAGCACGGATTCACAATCCGCTGTCGAGAATACACTTGCGGATGTTTCACCCGCAGAAGATTCCGAAATAACGAGAACACCAGTAGTTTCTCGTAGGGGACCAATACGCGAACGTAAACCACCTACCCAGCTACAATACGATAAATTCTAGAAGGCCTTTTGCAAGTTTCTCTTTTTTTTCTACGAGGGGGAGTGTGATATTTCCCCGTAGTAATTCGTATCTCTTTAGATTAGTTTCTTAGTCACTTCGTAATGTATCTTCCGACTAGAACTTTGATACGTCCTTCGTCATTTAGAATGATAAAACACGCGTGCATCTCTCAGCTGCGCTTCCAACAATTTGATACCTAATATCAATATACAGACAACAAAGGATGTATCAACGGGATCGCTGCCTTGGACTTGTAACGGTCCAGAGCAGTTAGTCGCTCTCAAATAAAGCTACCAGATAGACCAACGCTCCAGTCTCACTCTCTTTATTCTAACCGCCTCCCATATTATACCTTAAATTACAACACTACCTAAAATTAACCGCGACCGAATTAGAAAAATGCAAACACAGCGACAAACAATACGTGTGCACTCAAAGCCATCCGATATACCACGCAAAGGCATATGCCCCGTGCGAAATACAAGCACTCACGAGACCGGATCAACAACCGACGCAGTGCAAAACCCGACACCTCCTATCAAGAGCGACCATATGGATCTACCTACACGAAGCTCAATCATGGATATTCTCAACTACTGAAGAACAGGAGATCCAGATATTTTGTTTAAACCACCCGAGGAATATTATTAAAATCAATAACACCGGTAAACTTACTATTTTCGGCGAATGTCAGGTAATAACAGCTGACATATCAATACGAACCAAAACCGTGCATGAATCACATATCATGGCACGTTTACCCGCATATAACCTGACACTCGACCAAAAAAACATTATATTAAAAAATCTTCAATTAAAGCAAAATGAGTTACAAGGCGAAACAATTATATCTAACCCGCGAGAGCTACAACAATTAACTAATAGCCTCGACGAGTTAGACAACGAAGTAGATAAGGCAAACGAAATACCTATACATAAAATACTTGTGTACTCTACCAGCAGCGGTACATTCCTCATAACAGTAACCATCATTGTAATCATAACCATCACAATAGTTAGGAAATGTAATAGAAATAAAACTCCTGCCCTTCCGCCGCAAACGCTAAAACCAAAGGTAAAATACTCCGCTGCGACGGAGAACGAAGAAGCATAAAAAATTGTAAAATATAAAAATTATAAATTGTAAAAAAGAAAAAGATTGAGTTAAAAATACTCACTCTTTTTCTTTTCCCCTAGGGGGGAGGGATGTTGTAACCCGAACCCCGTTACAACACGGAACATGACGCAAGGCATTTCGGCATAAGATCTCGTAATAAAATAACATCGGAGGATGCGATATCAGCAAACCTCCTTAAGCAATTAAATCATAAGAAATAAAAGAGAGAAACAATTGCGAGAACTTATTGCCGAAATTGCTAAGGTTGCATTTGCCGAACAACCGAAGTTCGGCATTGCAACCCGATGACGCCAAGGCCCTGCGTCACTATTAAATAACCGCGGACCCTCACGGGCAGGCAGTCACGTCAGAGTCCGTGTAGTAAACCAATACCGCGTAGTAATTAAAGTTCGGTCGCGTGCCGTGAAAGAGGAGACCTCGCGGAGCCGAGGACGCGTGATAAAGCCGAAACGCGCACCGAACTAACCAAAGGAAAATCAAGAGAAGCGAAAGAACTGTAACACTAAACCAATTAAAGGAAGAAGTATTTATTCTGATATCTTAAAATTATCGCCCTTTCCCACGGATCCCGAAGGACGGACCCCGTGCACCGGTTGCGGTGCAACAACTTTATATGCGTTAAATGCCAAATTTTGTGGCTAGTGATATGTTTATTATGTTTTTAAATTTTGTTTGATTTGTGCAATGATTAGCGCAAATTATTATGTACTGCGTAAACTCAAATATTTAATTTTATTTATTTTCTAATGGAAAGTTACGTAGTAATAAAGTGATAGTTTATTAGATAAAACGTACAAAATACTTTATATGCGTTAAATGCCAAATTTTGTGGCTAGTGATATGTTTATTATGTTCTTAAATTTTGTTTGATTTGTGCAATTTTTTACAATAAAGTGATTAAAGTTACAATAAAATTTTGATATCAAGTTTATTTCTTATATTTACATGTGTACAATATTACTGAATATTTATAATATTACTGAATATTTATACTTGTCTTAATCTAAGTCTCTGACATATTAAATCCTTCTTAAGAGAATATTATTAACAGCATAATAATTTTCAACATATGCTTCATTAACGATTTCTCCTTCGTTTTGATTTAGGACTATGTCCAGTTGATCTCCTCTCATTAAGCAGATGTTGTGGAGTACACAGCAAGCAACAATATGTTTGGGAATTATATCCATTCTTTTCAAAGGAAGCGTTGTTAGAAGGCTTCTAAATCTACCTTTTAATAAGCCAAATGCTCTCTCAATTGCAATTCTCGCTGATGCATGACAGAAATTATAATTTCGTTGGTGTTCAGTTAAATGTCCATTGTCTTTATAAGGAATTAACAAATTGTCATGGAGCTTATAGGCAGCGTCTCCAACCAAGTGACAATCCTCAGGAAATTTAGAGGCATCTCCTAAATAAGACTGAACCTCCGATAACCGAAATACACGCTGGTCATGCACTGATCCGACATGGCCAGCGTAACAATGAATAAATTGAGCATTGTGATCGCATACAGCCTAAAAACAAACATGTTAATTAATAAAGATAAAACTAATAAATTTTTAAAAATTAGATGCAGTGTGAATCCTCACTTAATGTATTACCTGCAATTGAATGGAGTGATGACCTTTCCGATTTATGTATGTTTCAGCGTTGTGTTTAGGTGCAGGGATATTAATATGAGTACCATCGATGGCACCTATGACTTTAGGAAAAGTACTAGTACTTTCAAATCCTAACCACGTTCTATTAATTTTTTCGCCTGTAGGCCATTTTATAATACGTGGTGCTAATGTAATTAATATATTTGTAACTCGTTTAGTTACATAGAACGCTGTACTCCTGCCAACACCAAATCTATCACTAATGGATCTAAAAACATTTAAAAAAGAAAACTACTTAACATGATATTAATTAAGATCTTATTGTAACAACATTGCATTATTCTGTTTTTTTTTTCATAGACACATACAAGAGTAGGAAGGTGATTTAATACAGTAAAACTTGATAGTGTAACAAAGCATTTAGAAATAATTTCTTACAAATTAATAAATGTAGACAAAATTAAGTGGAGTAAAAAAATTACACATATATAGCATACCTTAGTGAATCTGGTGTAGCAAACCTCTACAACGCTAACATTAATTGTTTCTGTGGATCAATCATTGGTGCTCCACTTATGTGCTTTATTAATTTTGCCTCAATGATAAATAAAATATATTGAAAACTTGCATAGGACATTCTAAATCAACATATTAATCAGTCAATATACATTATTTAAAACAATTAACTGATATATTTTACATGTACTAAGCATTTCAACTTTGTCAAATAGTACTAATATTTAAGAAAATTAATAATTATTTACCTGAAATGAGCTTTAAATTGTTGATCTGTTAAATTTGGTATTACTAATTCAACGTAATTTTCTATTCTAGGTACATGTTTTCGTTTTTTCAAGTGTACCTCTATTATTTCCATTTCTTCGTCACTTTCATAAGAGGATGTCTCTAATAACTCCCTCAGTAGGTATGCCACTCCTGCTATTATCATATTTCTTTCGTTTCTTTGTTTCATTGTTATTTAAAAATATTAATGTATATATAGTCTAGAAATATAAATGTTTATATAATCTTTAAATATAAATGTATAAATAGTTTTTAATTTTACTTACATTAATCACTTTTTATGATAATAGATACCTCTTATATGTAGCAATATGTAGTACGTACGGCATATGCTATTTCCTGTTCGTGAAGCTTACTATCACCAGAGAGAAGCCTGAGAGCGGCCACCGGCGTCGATAGACGCAACTGTCCTGATGCGCCCTCTGAGAAAGTGGACGTCAACTAAGTAGACAACGTCCACTTTTTGAAGAAGTGTGCATGCACTCAATATGTCTATATAATTATATAGTCGTTGCGTCTTTCTCAATTCAGAATTAAAGATGATATTCAAATTATTTTATCAATCGCATAAATGGCGTAAAATAATATTTTATTTTTTCACAAGTTAACATAAGATAATACATATATTATTTTTATATTTTATTTGTAACGTTCGAAACAATCAACATTGATTAAAGTTGTGATATATAATTTTTGAAATAATAGGAACATATCTACAAGTTTATATCTCTGTTATACTAAATATATTATATTAAATATTGCTACACTACTATTAAACCGTAAATTTAATAGAACTTTATATATTTTTTATAATGTTCTTTAATCAAGTACACCATCAAGTCGTCTTTACGTTTTGCGTTATTTTTGTAACTTAATATTTTCCTAATTATTTATTTGATAAGTTTTTTATTTTTCTATTACATGTATTTACCGTCTTTGCAGCCTGATTATTATATCGGGTACGAGAATATATTTTAACTATCATTAAAAATGTTACAGCTTGTTTGCGATGATTGTAACATTCATTATTTTTATCAAACCATCCAGCATGCATTTTATTCGTTGCCTGCATTGCTTCATTTGTAAGTTTTTCAAGAAGCTGTGTCGATGTCCAATGCTGATGCCATGTTCGATTGAAACTCATTAATTGTATTTTAATAATATCTGTAAAGAGGCGTGTTGGTCGAATTAATTTTGTGACTGCTGGAGCATCCTCATCTGCATTGGGATATTCACGATATTCTATATATCTTTCATTTGACGTTGCTTCTTCCATTGGTGTTTTCATCATTATTGAACGACAGTTTGTACACTCAATTTTTTTAAAACATTGCCGTGCTACATACCCTGCAAAATATGCTATTGCGTTTTCATTATAATTACTTATATTGTCCACATCATATTCGTGGAGAATGTCTGCATGATTATCAAGTAAATCTGTTATTAATACAGTAGCATCGTCATTAACATCGTCGTCAGTATCATCTACAGCAGCAATATTACTTTCATTCATACAATTTTCAACTGTCTTAATAATTGTATTAGGTTTATTGATGAGAGCTTCACTTTCTGGACATTGCACGTTACCTTTATCGCCTGTTAGAATGTAACCAGTGGATAATATATGTCTAATTGACAGTCGGACCATTCTTGCAGTTGGATTAGGATTAAATCCTCCGCGTTGTCGAAGTTTTGAAAATAAATGTTCAACTGAATCCTGATTGCATAAACCTGTTGCAAGTTCAAATTTTTCATTTTCACTTGTAAGTTCTTTATACAAAGAAAGAATTGCTTGTATTGTAATAATAAAACCTTTAAAACAAGGAATTTGATTTATTTTGTTCGGTAATTTGGACCATCCTGAAGACCACTGTACGAAGTTTAACAATAGATCTTCAATATCAGAATTTTTCTTTGATAATGGCCGTTTTCCGCCAAATGTAATATTAAGACTATATGAGTTACAAGCATCAATTACATTATTTATACGCTCTGCAAAATTAGCTGTTTCTCTCCATGTATTAGAATTTAATTCTTTTGCGTCACCAGCTGTTTTTATTGCAGCTGCAAATTTATTACTAAATAATTGAAATACTCTCTTTACGTTCATTGCTTCAAAGCAATTGGGATAAATATGTGCTTGTGTAATATGAGATAATAAATTTGAGCCTCCTGTTGTTGCATTGTCAATTTTCCAAGTTTCTATAAAATCAGAATATGACGCTATTATTTTTTCGTTGTAATATATATTGTTATGCGTCCTAAGAAAACTCGCTAATCTTTTAACTAAATGTGGAAAATCGTATAAACCATAATATTTTTTATTATTATGTATAAAATAGGGCTTTTGAACATCAATGCCTAATTGAGTATAAGCAGCTTGATTACTTGTTTCTTGATCACATGTTGTAAGTTTTACATTAGCACCCGTTTCACTCAATTTATCTATGCACATCTGAACCAAATGAACTATCTCATGTGATTTCATACATTTGCCTGGAAGAAAATACGCTAATGGCTGTCTCCATGGATGACGTGCATTTAAGCTATCAAGACAGAAGACAAAAACGCATTTAGATCTTTCTGTTTGTTTGCCTAAAGGTCCTAAATCAACGAGACCTTCTACTTCATCCAGTTTTAAAGAATATTCTTCATAGCTTTTAATTGACATTTCGTCCCATTTTAAAGCGCATATTCTTTCATCTTCAGGAATTTGTGCAAATTTTTCTTTTAATTTTTGAAATATAATGTCGCAAAATCCTGGTTTTATATTGTATTCTTCTATCCATCTTCTAATTGTCCTTTGTCCAGGAAAATTACAACCTGCTTTCTTTAATCGGCAAAACGCTGATGCTGAATAGTAATATAATTGTTTTGCAAGCATCTTTTCTTCCTCACTATATCGTGTACGTTGTGTATGTAACTGCAAATGTATCATAGTTTTTGCTACAGGATGTAATTCTTGTTCATTTATTAAGTTTTTTAATATTTTCTTTTTTGTTGTTGCTTGTTTTTGATGTCGACTTTTTGTGATTTTTTTATTTAATTGTTTACATTTACACTTTAGTGCCATTCTTTGCATTTGAAACTCCAAATCTTTTATTTTTTGTCGCAATTTAAAATTCTCGTTTTTTAGTGCTTTAATCTTTGCATTTGAGTTAATCTTTTCTTTATTTTTTCCTTCCATATAATTATAATTTTTATCCGTAAGTGGCTCCAAATAAAGCCAATCCATTGTGTCTTCCTGTTCAGTTTTATCGAAATTTAAAGTTGCAGGCCTATATGTTTGCAAAGTACATTGTGCAGATGTTTGGTTTTCTATGTCTTCATCACTGAGTGAATGTTTTGTTGAATCATTTCTTTGTTTTTTACCTATTTTATTTTCATCGTTTAACAATAAACCAATATTTTCTTGTGCAACTGGTACATTTTGTATTTTATCTACTAATTCATTTTCGATGCTTGTAGACGCACCAGTATCCTTTTCGGTGCTTGTAGACGCACCAGTATCCTTTTCGGTGCTTGTAGATGCACCAGTATCCTTTACGGTGCTTGTAAAAGCATCAGTATCCTTTTCGGTGCTTGTAGACGCACCAGTATCCTTTTCAGTGCTTGTAGATGCACCAGAATAATCTTCATGAGCAATTGGTATAGCATCTCTTCGTAGGCGTTCCTTTGTTGCACTCGTAAATGCTGTAGGAAGAAAATGGTCCTCGCATAATCCCAATTTTCTAAGAGTGTTAACAGACAAGTCCTTTAAAGCCATATTTCCTGTAACAAAAGTGCGATTAATTACAAAAAAATAAATTTTATCGAGCATTTAATATTTCGCATTTATTATTTAGGAATCGTATGTAAATTATGTAAAAACAGCATCTTTAAATTCACCATAATTTCATGGAAAGAAATAAATTTTTATAATTCTAATTTTCTCCTTACGTAAATTAAAGAAAATAATTTTCTAATATTTAAGTTTAATTAATATATTACATAAAATTTTATTACATTTTTAAATATACAAGGAGATCAATAAATTCTCTAAAAGGAATAGGTAGGACTTATCAAGTAGACAAGTAGAAAAGTCCAATATCATTTTGTAAAATTGTCAATCGTTATTGTGAAAAAATTAAAAGATATTAGCGTAAGAGTGACAAGGAGGCTGCTGGCTGAGTGAGCGCGCGACAGGCGGCAGCGAGTACTGTCTAAAAAGAATTGTCAGAATCAACGAGCAAGAATACTCACCGTCGTCTATCGCACTCACTTGCCCGCAGCTTTCTTGTCGTTCTTACGATAGACATTTTAATTTTTTTTTTTTAAACAGTCGACAATTTTGCAAAACGGTACAAGACTTTTCTACTTGTCTCCATAAAATCTCTCGAAAAAAAAAAATTTTAATAAGAACATTAATTTAGTATCGAAACGTTTATGTATAAATCATATCGTATAATCGTACGATTTTATACATATAATTTTACGTTTATGTATAAGCTGTAAAATTGTAAATTTTTGTGTTATTAACTTAATATAAAACAGAGACATACCTGCATTTTGTATCCACATATCACATCTTGTACCCGGTAGTGGAAATCTAAATAATCGTTTTCCATGCAAAAATTTTCCATTCTTGCACTGGTTGTATGCGCACTTATCATAATACGAATCTTTATGATACTGATTCGACATAATGTTTGTTTATTGCTAATAAATAATAATAAATGTCAAATTAGTTAAAAATAGTTAAAAGTAAAACAAGTTAAAAGATTCACGTTACAAACTGAGTAATCTTAACAATATTGTCGTTTAAAAGTAATTCGCGACAAGCTTCTTTGAAATGTATTATACTTTGACGTGTATTTTATTTACGTACCATATATTTTCCTTTTTGTTGAAAACAATTAAGTTTTGTAAAATAATAACTTAAAACTGATATTAATCCTCTTAAACACATTTTTCAAGTAATATCACATTTTTATACATTTTAAAATTGTATGAAATATAATTAACTTTATTGAAAAAGAATAGAGAGGCTGAATCTTTTCGTTTGGTTTCATATAAGCTAGGAGTGCGACTGACTCTCGATTGCTTTTATTCGTAATGCTTAGGCGTTAAACAGAGCATGATTAACAAAGGGACTTATTTAATTACTATTCGTTCTTACACAGCAGATACATTATATGCTAGCGATAACCCACTAAACATGAAACAATGTAACGTTTCAAATTGTTTCGTATATTAGGTTTCAAATGACACATTCTCTTTGTATGTTTATGACATATATGTTTTATAAATATTAACTATTGAAACATTTCATAACTGCGTTCTATAATTTGTTAGTTTTGATACATTTATTTCATTATTATTTTATGAATATTTTCGAAACAATTTTGAAATGTTTTAAAGATATCATATATATTGTTACGTCTGGTTTTCGGTGTAATAATTCTGCTTTCCAGTCGTCTTAGTTGTTGCTTAAGTTGCTTAATTCGTATCCTTTCAAAATTCTTGATAAGTTTGTTTAGAAATCGGTTTATCTTTCAGGTGAGTTTACTAATTTTATGACTTTTGATATCAGGAGAAATAGATTATTTCTTAATATTTTGCTTTTTGTTTTGATATCTCATTTCTTATTAATTATAAAAAAAGAATTTCCTCTCTGGAAGGTTTGAGGCTTGTTCGTTTCTTATTCTATTCCGCTTGATATATATTGTTTTATACTTAATGTGTGAGACTGATTAATTTACTTAATAAAATTATTGTCGACATAAAACTATAAAAAAGAAACGAGGACAAGAAAGGATAAGAAAAAGCAGGAAAAGGGAAAAGACACAGAAATAGAAATAAATTTATAACAACAAGAACCAAGTATATGTAGTGTAATATATATATATTTGTAACGGTGCACCCGGCGATGCACCGTTCCGGCCACAACAACGGCCGGCCGCCGGACACAACACCGTCCGGCGGGGACCCGGGGCGCGGTGCGCCCCAAACTTTATAAAATTGTACACGCCGGCACAGTACGGCAACGCGTAGCCGTTCCGCGGCTAAGTCCATCCGCGGACTTAGCCGAGCGTCTCCGAGCGCCGCCGAACCGCGCCGTCGACGTCGAGGCCCGTCGTTTCCGAGCGCGCCGCATCCCGGGGCCTCGGCGCCACGCGTCGGAACACGTCACGCACCCCGCTGAGCCCCGGCAACCCTGCGCCGTCACTTTTTACATATAAAAAGTCGACGCCAGGACTCAGCGGGACCGTCCTGATCCGTTCACTCTCGAGCAAACATCCGTCCTAGAGCACGAACCACGGGGTGAAGCGAACTTCGTCTCGGCCAGGAGATCCTGGCGCTCAGAATCCTCTCCGTACGATCTCTAACCGAACGCACGACTAGCTCGTGGGGTGGAGCGAACTCCGCCTCCTTCGAGGACTCTCGATCCTAGATCTGCGGTACGGGAAGACTCGGACGAAATACAAGATCCTGTCGCACCGTCGTGATCCACGGGGTGGAGAGATCTCCGTCTCGGCCAAGGACTCTTGGCTAAACGACACCTGGCAAGGTGCATCCTGACCACGCGCATCGCGTCCCCCGCGATCCACCAACGCATCAGTAAATTTCGACCACCGAACGAAATACATTGTATCGCGATCCATAGCACGACGGGCCCCGCCCGTCACGCGGCCCGCACCCCGCATCCTGTCGGTCCGCCCGGCAGGATCGATCGCGACACCGACGATCCGCGGCGTAACCGCGCCCACTATTCCGCGCCCGCGGCCCGCGTACCGCCGGTCCTTCCGTCAAGACCGATCCCGAAATTAACGATACGCGCCGAACACCGCGCCCACGATCTCGCGCCACCCACCGCGCCTCACGTGGTGCATCCGCGACCATCCGCGAATATCCGTATAGCGCACGCGTTTTATCGATCCGCGATCGAAGGGCCGACGCGCCCACCGGCACATTATATCCGCCCGCCGTATACACATTCATTTGTCATCTTCATTGTACATATCTCTATCGATCGGCGTCGCTTGACTAAGCGAGCGTCGTTGTTAAGAAATAAATTCTAATTTGTTACTTAATCCAGTCTCGGTGTATTCTCGACCTTAATATCTCGAATCCTGTGATCCGACGAGCGTCCCGGGCTCGCTGGCCCGTTATTCGAGGACCACGCGGACAGGTCGTTTCATATTTATTGAACACATATTGGAACAATAATGAGGACAAGCAAAATGCGAATAAAAATTTAAAAAAATGCTCGAGCATCTTTAATTCTGAATTGAGAAAGACGCAACGACTATATAATTATATAGACATATTGAGTGCATGCACACTTCTTCAAAAGGTGGACGTTGTCTACTTAGTTGACGTCCACTTTCTCAGAGGGCGCATCAGGACAGTTGCGTCTATCGACGCCGGTGGCCGCTCTCAGGCTTCTCTCTGCTATCACTATCGTGCTATTGGCTTCACGAACAGTTTTTAATAGTGTTTGCGTTGGTAGCGCGATTGCGAGCATTCCGAACACACCCCTAGCTTGCTCTTTCTCCGTCGCTCGGTCGCTCGCTCTCACTCTCACACAGTCGCTCTATCGTCCGCTATCTTCGCGAGTCCACACGGAAGAGAGCGAAGACCGCGCGAAATTTCAGCACGAGGCCCGGCGTATCCCCACTCTCGTGTCTCGCGATTTTTCCGCGCGCTACGTTGCCGAATTCCCGCGGGAGCAGCTGCTCTCATAGAGCCCTATCGGTACTAACAGGTTGGCGCGGGCTTTGGATAGTCCGCGGTCGCGTCACTTCCCTCGCAGGTTACTTTCGGCGCCGAGATGCGTAGGCGGCTGGTCTCTTCCAAGGCTCTCGGAATGGGTGGCCTCCCATCCCGGGCCTGTATCCGGTCATCTTCTCATCCGGAAGTTTGCGACATTACGCTTCCGCGTATGGTCCGCTGCTCTCGTTCCTCACCCGGCAATGATGGCCCGTAGTCTCGATAATATACGATAGCAACAAAATCAACCAAAGCGCGATCATTAATTACCGCCTCGAAAAATAAAAATATACCCTCCGGAGATTTCCGCGACTTTTACCCGCTCTCCTCTCTACCGCGATTCGTCCGGCGCCGCTGCGCTTTATGACGGCCGCGGAGAGCTGCAACGAAGCAGCAAAAGCCGCCACGTCACAGTACATATACCGTTATTAAAATGTTTAAATATTTTATTTTATTAAGAATCTTTCCGTTTACTTTTTATATTATTATTAGTTTTAAATCAATAAATTTATATTTTTATACTAAATGTAGCTAGATTATTATTAAAACTTTGTTAATTATTTAAACATTTAAAGCGTTAATTTTTCATAAAACCCTTGAATCCATTGTAAATTTTCAATAATAAAATGTAGACATAATCGTCTTATAGACTGTATTGCGCCATAAGTAACGGGTAGCGGGACACGATTTGGGTGAAATTATACACATGATCACAAGTAATATTATAGTTTATTTTGAGGCATAAAAACCCTCCCCCAGCGTGGAAGGAGGAAAAAGCCAATTTCTCTTTCACGAGGCTCGGTAGTGCCTCGCGCCAAGTATAGGCGCAGCGTTCTATCTGCCTATTATACGCGAGACCCATTTTAAGAAATTCGTACATGTTTGGATCTCAACAATTACTGAACCGATTGCTTTCTACATAGGTTTATTGTGTACATTAGGGTCAATTTATATAATAAAAGTGTTTTTATTTTTTCGTTACGTTATTTACAAACGAAGATATCGCGATGTAAAGTTTGCTTGCAAGAGTAAAATCACATTTTAACGTCGTCGACGACCAAAATGTCCTATTCGTTTTCGCGCCGCTAGATGGCATGGATTGATTTATCGACTCTGTTTCATTTATCGACTGTGTTTATTGATGAGTGATGATCGCGTAATAAATGTCTATTAAATATTAAAAATTTATGTGAAACCGTACAAACATGAACCTAGGTTTGTCTTGATACTTTGAATAATTTTTTGAATAAAATCTTCTCTACAAAAATATTAATACAATTTAAATTTGAAATAGACTTTACAATTTTTATTATAAAATGCGCTAATCAATTTTAATATTTTTATAATAGTTGCAAAGCAGTTTTTTCTGCTGAACAAAGCCAAAGATTTTTCTCGAGAAACTCGAGTAGTGATAAACAAAACTAAATATTGCAAACTTATATAAAAACGTATGAGGCGTCAATGAGGCGTCAAATGTAATACTACAACGGAGAGACAAAAAAAATTAATTTGGTGCGTCTCACGAGTTTGGGCGTCGGATGGGGCCCATTCTATTTTCTATAATATTACAAACACATGTCGAACCGTACAAGTGTGACACAAGTTTACCCCGAACTTGTTATAGCATCAATTTTATCAAACATTGTTCTAAAAAGTATCAATCGTACAGCAAAAATAAATAAAACAAAGAACGTGTATTTTATGTACAAACTTATATATAAAGGAACACGTTTAGAAAGCGATCGGTTAGACCGTTGTTGAGATCCAAACATCTCAATAGCTCAGAATAAAAAATCTTGCGTAATGACACGCTCGATCACGCTGCTTGTGCACGTAACGCAGAACACTAACGTGTCTCTAGATTATACTATAACTACAAAATAAATAATATTTCCTCCAAAAACTTACCTTTTAAAAAAAAAGGTTTAAAAAAAGCGCCAAGTATAAGTGCGCGAGAAAAACTTTCTTAAAAAAGTTTTTAAGCAAAACCAAAACTCCCCCCAAAAAGATTTTAACTACAAAATGAATGATATCCCCCCAAAAAATTGACCTTTTTTAAAAAAAAGGTTCAAAAAAGCGCCAAGTATAGGCGAGCAAGAAAAGCGTCCTCGAAAAAGTTTTTAAGCAAAACCAAGACTCCCCCAAAAAAAGACTCCCTTAAAATTATACTCTCCAAAAATAGACCATAAAATGTGTACTTTAATAATAAATACTCTTTATAAAACTAATAAGATAATGTAAAGAAAAAAAAAACTTGGCGCTGCGAAACCAAATCTTTAAAATTGAAAAAAAAAACAAAAATTAAAATTACAATAAAAGATAAAAAAAAATAAAATAAAAATATTGAATAAAAAAAAATAAAAGAAAAAATAAGAAAAGAAACATAATTCTAAGAAGACAAAACAAAAATGCTGATAACTTAAAAAATATGTATAATATAACAAAAATATTGAAAATGGGCAATGCAACAAATTTTTTGCCGTCCCACTTTTACAGATTGCGAACTGTTGGATGTATTTTAAAAATACTCTTTAATATACATCCAGTGTTGTTACAAAAATCTGATGCATAGCACATCGTAAAAAGCAAAATTATAATTTGAGATTTTAAAGATTTGATTTCGCAGCGCCAAGTTTTTTTTTTTTCTTTACATTATCGCATTAGTTTTATAAAGAGTATTTATTATTAAAGTACACATTTTATGTTCTATTTTGGAGGAGTCTTTTTTGGGGGGAATCTTGATTTTGTTTAAATATAATTTCTATTTTCTTCAGGTTCTTGGCGCATTTATTTGATCTCATTAATTTTATGAAGAGTATTTGTTATTAAAGTACACATTTTATGGTCTATTTTTGGAGAGTATAATTTTAAGGGAGTCTTTTTTTGGGAGAGTCTTGGTTTTGCTTAAAAACTTTTTCGAAGACGCTTTTCTCGCTCGCCTATACTTGGCGCTTTTTTTAACCTTTTTTTCTTAAATATAGAATTACACAGTTACGGGAATCGTTACCTTAAGAACGAAGGCTTGTGTGAATAGGCGCCCAACGTGGGCAAGATGGTCGCTGCCACGTGTCGCGGTGGCAGCGAGGTCAGCTCGCTGCCCTGGCTCTAGTTAGTCCAGCTATACACTCTCCAAATAGAAACAATGCCGAACAGCGGCGGCAGGCGTCAAGCCCCTCTCAGAGCCGTACAGCGGCTTCTTAACAATTACGCACGGCAATTGATTACTTTCTCTTTACGATAGCTCGCACTCTCTGCTACTACCTCGCTTCGCTCACTACTCACGCTCACGTGTGTTAACAGCGCCAAAAATAAGGCAGCGCCGCATGCGATGGTCCGGGGCGCCATGTCCGAGAAATACGAATGCGCATATTTCTCTATTCACCGAACATACCGCCCGCCTCGTTGACGACGAAATTGGCCTCCCCCGTTGGTTTGTGCTATGATGTCCACAGCTTCATTCTCTTCGTGAGTGTACTAAGCATCTTGGTTGACTGGGTCCAAAAGTGGCACCAATTTCACGATGGGTCTCTTCAGGGTTGAATTCTGCGTTTTCAATGTTACCACTCTTACTCTAATGTCAGTACCTGGATGTACCTCTAATATTCGTGCTAATGCCCATTTTGCAGGAGGTAACCCGTCTTCTCTTAACGCGACTAACTGATCCACCTTTACATTCTCCGCGTCTCTCAGCCACTTCGTTCTTTCTTGAAGGGTGGTCAAGTACTTGTGCGACCAACGCTTCCAATAGTGAGTCTTCATCTTTTGAAGAAGTTGATACCGGGACAGCCGGTTTTCAGGCACATCAAGTGCTTCAGGCTCAGGTATGAGGGTGGAAGTACTCCCTGTGAGGAAATGCGCTGGCGTGAGCGCTTCCAGATCAGCTGGATCCTCCGACAATGGATAAAGAGGACGGGAGTTCATACATGCCTCGATCTGCACTAATGCAGTGCTCAACTCTTCAAATGTTAGCTTATAGTTGCCCACAACCTTGATTAAATGTTTCTTCATGTTCTTGATCCCAGCTTCCCAAAGCCCGCCGAAATGCGGTGCTCGGGGAGGAATAAATCTCCACTCGGTACCGCAAGATGCTAGATATTCAGCCACGTCGTGGTAGAAGATGGAGTACTCGGCATACATATTACGCAACTCAACGTCAGCTCCTCGGAAGTTAGTCCCATTGTCAGAGTATAGGGTTCCACAGACGCCCCTGCGGCCTACAAATCGTCTAAATGCACCCAGAAACGCCTCGGTACTCAGGTCTCCGACCGCCTCTAAGTGGTCGTCAAGGCTCACAGCCTTGGTGGCTAGGCAAACGAACAGCGCTACGTAGCCCTTACACGCTGATTGTCCACGACCAGAGCTTCGTCGTATAGATATTGGACCAGCATAGTCCACTCCACTTTCTGAAAAAGCACGATCTAGATTAACACGTAGGACGGGTAAATTTCCCATTTGTTGTGACAATGGTAGAGAACGGAAACGAGCACATTTTATACAGTTGCGCACAACTTTTCGCACTAAATTCGATCCATCGATGACCCAAACGTGCACGCGTAATGTGGATAGAGTAAGTGAGATTCCTCCGTGCCAACAATTCTGATGTGCATGACGCACATATAACAGTGACAAATTTGAAGTCTTTGCAAGTATGGGTGGATACTTAGCATTATACAGAAGACTGCTGTGGCGTAGCCTCCCATTTACCCTGAGTAATCCTTCTTGATCTAAATATGGATTTAATCTTTTCAGACGAGAATTTCTTGGTATAATTCCATCCCGCTGTAATGCCTGAATATCCTTGGAAAAATCTGCTTCTTGAGAGCACTTGATCAGGGCATGTCGAGCCCTTGTCAATTCATCTACTGTTAGATGGCTATAGTTAACTATTTCCCTTTGCCTTCTTCGTTTGAGATTTTCCATAAACCTAAAACATTGAGCGATAACTCGGACAGCCCTGTTCAATGTAGAAAATCGTTCTAATATAGCGTTTCTCTCAAATCCCGTTTCCGGACCGGCCTCGTGCAGTAAATAGACTTGAGCTGCTTCTTCTATATCAATGGACGATTCTCCTTGCCCGGGCCAATGTTCTCGTCCTTGAGACAGCCATGATGGCCCTCGCCACCACAGCCGAGAGTTAGAGTTCCGCCGCCTTTAAACCTCGTGATGCTAAATCCGCAGAGTTCTGCTTGGAAGGCACATAACTCCATCGTGCATCTGGAAGCTGCGTTTGTATATAAGATACCCGATTCGCAACAAATTGCTTCCATCTACTCGGATGTTTCTTTATACAAGCGAGCGTGACCTGGCTGTCGCTCCAGGCCGTAACGGGCACATCCTTAAAAAAATCAAGTTTCCGGTAATGCCTCAGTAACCGCACCAATAGAGTGGCTCCACATAGCTCCAATTTCGGTATGCTAATCGTTTTTATCGGGCTTAACTTTGCCTTTGCAGCAATTATGTTTACGTGTACAGCTTCATCTTCAGTTATTGATCTACCATATACTACAGCTGCATACGCTCTAGCTGAAGCATCAGCATATCCGTGCAGCTCTACTTTACTAGTACTTGAAATCTTCAGTCACCTATCAATTTTAATATTGTTCAGCTCATTCAATGAGTTATGAAATTTACTCCATCTTCGTGCTTGAGACTCGTTAAACTTTTCATCCCAGTCAACCTTTGCAATCCACAATTCTTGCAGGAAGACCTTACCCACAATTGTTACTGGCGACAGCCAACCTAAGGGGTCGAATAGCCTTGAAAGACATGATAATGCCGTCCGCTTGTTACACACAGAATTCTGCTCCAATCTTTTCCTATCATAACTAAATTGATCTGACGACTGGTTCCACTGAAACCCCAATGCGCTCACAGTATCGAGAGTCTCTATATGTACTGTATTATTAACCGGTTTTGTCCGATGCTCTTCAGGAATAAGGTATTTATGATTTGTTGACCATTTGTCAAGCTCAAATCCCGCCGCTTTCAATAGCAATATTAGCTCATCACGTTCCTCCTTTGCTTCTTCGAGTTGATCTGCACTTCCAAATATATTATCTACAAAAGCTTGATGGCGAAGACATCTGGCGCCTCTTGGGAATCGTGCGCCCTCGTCCTCCACCAACTGATGCAGAGTCCGTATCGCCAGGTAAGGGGCACAACGCATGCCGTACGTTACCGTAGTCAAGCGATATTTTGTTTGTGGCTCCCCTTCTTTCTGAGACCAGATTATCCGCTAAAAGTCCTGGTCATCTTTATGAAGAATAATCTGCCGGAACATCTTCACTATATCTGTACAATATACATACAGAAATAGTTTCCAATTGGTGAGTATTAATGTTAAGTCGTTCTGTAATGGAGGCCCCGACAACAATGATTGATTGAGACTACCACGATTCATGGTTTTTCGTGATGCATCGAAGACCACACGAATTTTCCAAGTTGGTCTCTTCTGTACAACTGCGTGGTGCGGCAAATACCATCCTCGTGTTGTGGAAAGTTCCTCACGGAGTATCACTCCATATGCCCCATCAGCTCATAGATTTGCATGAAGCGATGGTATTCCTCATTTAATTTCAAATTGCGAGACAACCGTCTCTCCAAAGCCGCTAAAGAACGCTGTGCTATTAATCTGGTTTTCTGAATCGTTTCATGAGGTTCATATATGAAAGGTAAGCGGACCGTATAACGGCCTTTCTCATCGCGAGAATACCCGTTTTTAAACATCTCCTCACTTTTTTCCTCTTCAAGACTTAATCGCGATGCAGCTCCTTCAACTTCTTCTAGTATCCATAATCGTTGCAAATCTTGCCTCAGTTTCTCTTCCGCAGTACAGTACATTGCGATTGTTACTTTATTACTAATATGTTCCGCCCGCCTTGAACGATTGTACTCAGTAGCGCCTGACACAATCCATCCTAGTAATGTCTCTTGTGCAATGAGCCCTGTGTCAGGTCTTCGCAGTACTCCACTGCATATTATCGCATTATAAACAGTTGCCCCCAATAAAACATCAATCTTCGCGGACTCGTAATAATGAGGGTCAGCCAAATCTAAATTATCATAATACTTGTGACGAGTAATTTGCAGTCCGGTAGGAGGTAACAATCCAGTCAATTTCGACAATATTAATACTTCACAATCCATCTGGAAAGATTTATGATACTGGGAGTGCAGCGTGATGCTCATCACGGCTCGCACTGTACGTGCCTTCACAGCTCCTATTCCACAGAGCGGAATATGTATTTTCCTACGAGGGAGTAATAGTGTTTGCGCCATAGCCTCAGTTATAAATGAGGCTTGCGAGCCTTGGTCCAGTAATGCTCTGAACGGAATACGTTCTCCGTTGGCATCACTAATGTACGCCCGAGCCGTTGGCAGTAAAACACAGCGTATACTAGATAAAGTAGTTAAACTCCATGTGCCGACATCTAGTCACGCCTGCGTTTTCTCACTCTGCGTGGTAGATTTTTCAGTTGATGTTGCAGTGACATTATCTTGATGCAGCAAGGAATGATGGTCCCGTTTACATGTTTTGCAATGCCGTGTAGATTTGCAATTCTTGAAAGTATGGGGTCCTAAACAGTTAAAACAGAGCCTTAATCGGCGAGCTTCATCGCGTCGACCCTTTGAATCTTTCTTTTTAAATTCTGGACACGATCCTATATAGTGTTCTTGCGAACATAGCGCACATCGCCTTTTTGTTTTATTAGGTAATGATTTAGATGCTGCATGAAAGGCTCTCGCTACCTTTCCTCCTCTCAGGTTCGTTTTATTAGAACTCTTATCTGTGCTACCGCAGCCTCTTATGGATCTTAAACCATCACGCCGGCAATTCAGCCAGCTGACCAACTCAGCCATTTTCGGGTACAAAGATACGGCAGTAGTCTGACCTCCAGCTTCTATTGCTATGGATCCTGTTTGATTTTCACGATAGGCTAGCTGCTCCTCCCACAGCCTTTGAGTTTCCATGTCAAGAGTTTGTAGCAGACGATGACACATCAATGCTTCTATCAAATCGGTGTCTGAATGCGTTAATTTTCTCATTGCAAGGAACGTAAGATGCACCGCTTTAACCCTAGAATTCAGTAACTCGACATCCAACGTCTTTATAGGCCGCAAATCAGCCAATTTGTTTAGTAATAAATTTAGCTGGTAGCGGGGCTTATCGTAGGTATCTCGGAGTTCCTTCCACGCTATGGAATAATTATCGCCCTTCAAAGGGAGATGTGCTATAGTTCTCTTAACATCGTCAGGCAGACTTGCTAGCAGGTATCTAAATTTGTCGAGTTCTGACAAATTCACTCGCTCATGTATCGTGGACGTAAAATAGACGTTAAATGCATGCCAATCCTCACTTTTTCCTGAGAAACTCACTTCTGTCAACTTGGGAAGTTTACTTGTCTCGCTCTTATTTATCTCAGAATCAAGAGTGGCCGTTGAAGTCGATGGTAAAGACTGGGTAATTAATCTCAGAATCAAGAGTGGCCGTTGAAGTCGATGGTAAAGACTGGGTAATTCCTTCAAACTCCGTAAGCATGACAGTTAACTCATCTTGTGCGCTGCGATAATCAGTATCCACGCTCTGTATAATCTCTTCAGTGATGTAAGGATCCGTACTAGCTGAATCAATAACACTTATTTCCAAATCCGTTGAATAAAATTCCTGCCAATAACTCTTGAGATCAGCTAATGCGTTATTCACTTGTGCGACCGTCAAACTTGCTCTAAGAATACGTCTAATTCCAGGCACTATTCGTCGTAGAGCATCCGCTCTCCTCTTCTGTTGGCCTATCAATCTCTTTAGCTGCACGAGCACTATTCTAATATTTTTTTCTCAAACCTTTTGTATATATCTTCTCTCTCTAAAAATAATATAAGATATAAAAAATAGGGAAAAAATATAGATAAGATCCTAATAAGATAAATTGCATGCAAATAACAAAATATTCTTTAATCATCAAAGTAATTGGATTAATAATAAATATATTTAACCTCCTAAATTGCTATTAATTGAATTAAATAGTATTAAAGAATATAATATAACATTGTTACACTAAATAATTGATATGAATCTAATCTTAAATAATCATGCAATATATTAAAGTAATGCTAAATTTGAAACGTTTCCTTCTCTCTCCTTTGCTTGCCACATATAATTATATATATGACTCAATATTCATCATATTCTCAGCTCGACTTCCTTCTTAATTATCTTCTCTGAGGAGTACGTATTTATTCAATCTTGAACGCGTTCGTATATACCACAGTTACAATTATATAAACATTTTTCTTGTTCCCTGTGAAAGATTTCCTTCCGCTACGCTGCGCACAATTGCGATTTCAACCAAACTCGTGAATGCCACCCGTTATCCGGCTCGAAGGACCATGAATTTTCAATGATAAAATGTAGATATAATCGTTTTATAGACTGTATTGCGCCTTAAGTAACGGGTAGCGAGACACGATTCGGGTGAAATTATACACATGATCACAAGTAATATTATAGTTTATTTTGAGGCATAAAAACCCTCCCCCAGCGTGGGAGGAGGGAAAAGCCAATTTCTCTTTACAGAATTACACAGTTACGGTAATCGTTAACTTAAGAACGAAGGCTTGTGTGAATAGGCGCCCAACGTGGGCAAGATGGTCGCTGCCACATGTCGCGGTGGCAGCGAGGTCAGCTCGCTGTCCCGACTCTAGTTAGTCTAGCTATACACTCTCCAAATAGAAACAATGCCGAACAGCGGTGGCAGGCATCAGGCCCCTCTCAGAGCCGTACAGCGGCTTCTTAACAATTACACACAGCATTTGATTACTTTCTCTTTACGATAGCACGCACTCTCTGCTACTACCTCGCCTCGCTCACTGCTCACGCTCACGTGTGGCGGATCCCTCCGACGTCGCACGTCGGATGACGCCACCTCACACATTACCGGCCGTCCGGAAGAGGAAGCAAATTTTAATCCCGCGGCCTTTCTTTTAATATTACTCACTCCATGGACGGACTTTGTCTCGGGACTTCCCCGGCTAATCTTCCGGGTCTCTCCCGATTTACTTTCTTTGAACAACAGCTCTGGAGGCTCGTTGCGTCCGTCGAGCCCTCAGAGTCCCTCTGAGTTTCAGAGCGAGCACATCGCCAAGTTGTCGTCTTCCACGACACTTTATATTTTATACTTTATACTTTATACTTTCAACCGCGTTCCAGTTTGTGCATCGAGTGCATACGTGCGAATTACTCTGCGTGCTCAAGCCTGGCCAGGCCTTTTGCGACTCACGAACTGCGAATCACGAATTGCGAACCGCAAGCTGCGAACTGCGAGTTCCTTGCGTCTGCTGCCGACAGCATTCTTCCGCCGTTGCGGAATACAGATAAGTGAAACGCGGTCTATACCGACCCGCTTTTATTTCCTCAAATGAGAGGATCACTTCTTTTTATTATTTGTACTTTACTTTTCATTGTGTTTATTATCGCTTGTTATTTTCTTTACTTGTTTGTTAAATATATTTGATTATTATTTTGTGAATTTGTCAAGTGTCTGCCTTTCTGTCTTAAATTGTGACCCCTTATTCTGCGCGACTTGTAGCGCCGGCTGGGCACCGTCATCGTCCACACACGTGTGTTAACAGCGCCAAAAATAAGGCAGCTTCGCATGCGACGGCCCGGGCGCCATGTCTGGGAAATACGAATGCGCATATTTCTCTATTCACCGAACACATTGACTGCTAAAAATATCCGCCGGTTCTGACATGCGAGAAACTTTTCTCGCTCTTGTCCGGACGCTGCGCGCTCGTCCGCCACTTGCCGGTCACGTGATTAAAACATGCGGTGCTCTCCCTTTGCTTTACATCTTCTCTCTCAATATCCTGCCCAATACTTGACCAGCCCCTGATTGGAATTGGGTATAGAGAGCGAATAACTCGGGAAACCTCCGAGAAAAAGAAAGCCTTGGTCCTCCGTCACGGAACGAAAACTCATCGGTACGGCACGTGGATCGCCTTATAATACGGCGTGATACACTCATAAACGGCAGCCCGCCGGCCGCCGTCCTTCGTCGTCACTTCTGCTGGTCGAGCGAAAGCTGACCGTTAGTTTTCGTCGTCGGCACTCCTCGATATCTCAGTGGACGCCGACTCCTCGCATTCATCGTCGTTATTTCTTGAAGGTCGGAAAATCGTGGCACGCTGTCCTCACTGTCTCGTCGCACAATGTCCGTACTCACGAGTTTCACGACGCTTCGGTCCCTTACTCACTTCTTCACCGCACCGTCGCGATGGACTGCGTCATTTTGTCGGTATTGCCGAATCTTCGCGAGTCGGTAAATCGGCAGTGTCGGCAACTCAACGCCGAAACTGCAACATAACGCAGACCGTCTCGTTACATACATTTATGTTTTTTTTAAGTTTTTATAATAGGTGTACAAATAAGTTTCCGCCATTTGATCAAATTTGGCGCCATCAGTAAGTTACGGTTAAAATTAAATTTAAAACAAGTTAACCTTGACATATTAGTTAATTTTTATCAGAATAGTATATTCTTTTGTGTGCGAAAATGTCAAGTTTTGAACGAAATAAGCGTCATTTGCGGTAACTATTAATATATTTCTTCAATTTGAAGAAATCTGCAGCTGAGGTGCATCGATTGCTTATAGAAGCATACGGTGAGACTGCTTTAAGTGAAAGAAGTTGTCGTGAGTGATTTTAGAAGTTCAACAACGGTGATCTTAACATCGAAGGTAAAAAACGTAGCGGAAGGCCGAAAGTGTACAACGACGCGGAATTGGAAGAATTACTGAATAAAGATTTGTACCAAACGCGAGAAGAATTTGCATTTACATTAAAAGTGACTCAACAAGCAGTTTCATATTGGTTGAAATCATTGGGAATGATTCAGAAACAAGGACATAGGTTCCACATGAACTGACGTCGAGAAACATTGAACGCCGATTTTGCACATGTGAAATGCTGCTTGCCAGACAGAAACGAAAAGGTTTCCTGCACCGTATAGCCACTGGTGATGAAAAATGGATCTACTACGATAATCCAAAGAGGATAAAATTATGGGGACCATCTGGCCATGCTTCAACATCTACAGCTAAGCCAAATATTCATGGAAAAAAGCTTTTATTGTGTATTTGGTGGGATCAGGTTGATGTGGTATATTATGAGTTGCTTAAACCGAATGAAACTATTACTGGGTCTGTCTACCGAACGCAATTAATGAGATTGAGTCGTGCACTGAAGGAAAAGCGCGCGCACTATTACTTCAGACACGACAAAATTATTCTTCTGCACGATAATGCTCGTCCACATGTTGCGGCGTTTGTCAAGACTTTTCTGCTAACATTTAAATGGGAAGTTTTACCCCACCCGCCGTATTCGCCAGACATAGCTTCATCTTATTTCCATTTGTTTCTGTTGATGGCGTATAGCTTGTTTGAACAGCACTTCACATCATATGAACATACGCAAAATTGGATCGATTCATAGATAAACTCAAGAAGTGAAAAATTCTTCTGACGCGGTATTCGTATGCTGCTTGAAAGATGGTAAAAAGTAGTGTCAAACGACGGACAATACTTCGATTAAAACACAGATACCGTTTTTTTGTAACTGTTACGTTTGGAGCCATTTTCTTGAACACTTGCTTTCTAGGTGAACACTACTTTAATAAAACTTTGACAAAATTGAGGGTCCACGAGCATAGAGATAACACACTATAGCAAACAGAGGCGTCATCAATCGAAATTATTAAAAAAAATCTGGAGGGAAATAATATTTTTCCATACTCAGTGAGATAACCCGTCCAGTAGCCGGAAGTGGACAACTCCGTCCGATAAATCCGTCTAAAATTAGAACACAAAGAATTGCCGAAACAAGCTGATGTTGCGCAACGATCACCAACGGAAATAATAAAAAAAATGATGCCCAGCAACAGTTAAGAAGCGTCAAGACGGCCAGTGTCATAAAAATTCCAAACAATGACTCAGAATGAGAGCAGAAGCGGAAATCAGAAGATGAGACAATACCCCTTCTCTTCGAATTTTTCGGCTATATAAGCCTTGCGCTTTTAGGCCGAAAGCACTACCGAATTTAGAAGCACAGTATTAACACAATCGTCACTCTGCTCGATTTCCTCGCGAACGAACAGTGAGAAAAAAATATCATCGAAAAACTATGCAACATCTGTGGATCAGAGATTCAACGTCTTCTCCAACGTATTTAAACCAAACACACGAAACCATCGACTAGCCTACCCCGCTTACCCCTGAGGAAGCAGCAACTAAGGCCGCCCGAATTCAAGCCGCTACCAGCAGAAGTGAGTTAGAACATAAATCTCGATTATCCTTCTTAAAGAAAAAAGGAAAACATAACACCATTTAATAAACCCCCTGAAAATTACAGTGTCGTATCCCATAAGTTTAACGCGTCAACAACCTACTGAGAATTTGCGACTTGTTCCATCTGGACCATCACCACATCTTAATTTAGTTAATTCGACCCCTTTGCGCTTATTAACGAACCCTGTATAATTCAGCATATCCGTCCTTATCATGGTTTGTGCCACCATTTCGTGATAATGATCATCTAACAGCACAACAAACAAAATTTAATTATATATTGTCATCAACAAGAATGGCTGTTGAAAAAACATTTTACTGAATATAGACATATAGTTTCATTACAGATGTAGTTCCAGCTGCATGTATTTTACATCATTATTGTATTAATAAAAATGATATTGATGTTGATGAATATTATATAAATGATAATTGTATTAACGGTATAGTTGGTAATACTAATAAAACTGTCAATAACAGAGTCGTGGATCGAAGAACAATGTTATTCAATGAGTTATCTTCTTAAATTGTAGTTACGTATAAAGAGTTAAAAAAATTAATGTGGTGTATGTGTCTCGCAAATGCAGATACGTCTATCATGCAAGTCTTTTGACGTCTTATGTTACATGCATCATCCGATGTGAATTATTATCTGTAACGCTTCTATCTCTCAGAACAATAAAGTCAGTTCAGACCAGACCTTCGCCTTGATTAGACCTTCTCCCGATCAAATAGTACAGTGGCGACAAGGATCAAAAAGTTTACGGATTTAAAGAAATCCCGATGCCTACATCGTGGATACAGACGCTAAATAAACAGGAACTCATCGCAGTTTGTAAAGCAAGTAAATTACAAATTGCAGAATCGCATACGATTACTGATCTGCGAAGTTTATTACGCGACTTTGTCAAAGACTTAATTGCAAAAGGAAAAGGTGACAAAGTTAAGCAGCTCAAAGATATATCTCAAGAGAAACAAGCAAGTCAATAGAGTGAAGTAAAACAACAAACAAGTGCCAAAATGGAAATTTCGGCGAACCTTGATTTTGATATCAAGAAAAACGATTGGGAGAAGTATGTCGACAGGATCGAACAGTATTTCATAGCAAACAGTATCACAGATACACAAAAGAAGAGAGCGATCTTGTTAAGTAAAGTTAATGCGGAAACATATGACATAATCAATAAAATCTGCAAACCAGGTGCTAAATCCTACTAAGAAATAGTTAAGTTAGTGCAAAGTTATTTGAAACCGGATGCATCTTATCTAGTATATCGGTCAACGTTTTGTCAACGTATTCAGGGCAAAAGCGAATCTATCAGCGAATATGTTGCTGTATTAAAAAATCTGGCAAACAAATGCAAGTTTACGAACCTGGAAGAACAAGTGTTGGATCATTTGATTACCGGTTTACGGAGTAAGGCAATTAAAAAAGATCTATTCCAAATTGAAAATCCAACATATGCAGCGGCAATCCGAAAAGCGTTGGCGGCAGAAGCAGCCAGTAAAGGTGCGGAAGCATTACAGACGGGTGAGAATTCGGACAATGGCAAATTTTACAAATTTTACAAATTAAGTGAATCCAAGCGAGGGAAGCACAGAGATTTTATTAATCCATCCCAGTCATTCTCAGCTTCTAGAAAGCATTTGAGGTACTCGGTGAGAACGATGTGTGATCTTTCAAGTGATCCATTAGATTGAGGATGGTGGGCGGTCGTTCTGAGGTGTTGTATTCGGAAGCTCTTAGCAATATATTTAAATAAATTGCTCATAAAATTGGTCCCTTGGTCGGTTAATACGCTCCTGAGGCATCCAAATCGACAAATAAAATTATTTATAAAAGAAGCAGCGGTGGTTTCAGCCGTAAGATCTCCGATGGGAATGTATATCGAGTATTTAGTGAGAAGATCCTGAATTGTTAAGACGTACGCGTTTCCTTGAAAGGTTCTTTTGAAAGGTCCCAAGATCGAGAGCTATCTTATCAAAAGCGCGGCCTGGAGTATCCGTAAGCACCATGGGTTGTCGGATTTTTCTTTTTATTAATTTTTGCTCCTGGCAAGGACGGCATTGTTTAATATGTTACTGGATGTTGTGTTTCATATTTTTCCAAAAATAATATCGTTTAATGCGATTGTATGTTTTATTTATTCCTTTGTGTCCACCAGCGGCAGATCCGTGATACTCTTGAATTATTCCTTGACGCTCTTTAGGAGGAGGTACCGTTGTGGTGGCCGTGCAGATTGTAATAATTATCGGATAAAGCCTTGTAAGATCCTTTAATAATTCCATAGTTTCGGTCCAGGGAATGGTGGAAGTGCTTTTGGCCTTGCGAATACTAAATGAGTGAATTCCTAGCTCGATTATAACATTCAGAAAAGACCGAAAACATTCTTGAAGAATATTTCTGTCTTGCGGAGTATTTCTTTATTCTCTTATCGGTAATGCGATTATATAGCGCGTAGATCTGCTTGATTGTAAAACTCACACTCTTCCTAATGTGATTGTATCGATATTTGTAATTTGTTCGTATACATGGAGCTCATAGGGTCCGTCATCTAATGAAGATCCGTCAGCGGCGATGAAAATGACATTTCTTTCAGTCAGAGGTGCTCCGATTTCTTTAAATGATATAGAATTAGCGAGAGGTAAAATATTTTGGACGGGAAGGAAGCAGTGAGAAGAATCCTTGGATGCCTCAGATTTTTCCGAGTGCGTCACGGATGGTTTTGCTTTTTGATCGCCTTTTGAAGGGGGATTTTTTCTCGGTAAATCTTCATCATCGGTACCTTGGTCTTCCTCAACTACTTTCCATTGCTGATTGTGATCTAGACGGAGTTTTTTATGAATCAGATAGAGAGGAAGGTAAGAAATGTCTTGAATAGGATTTTGAGATAGAGCGTCGGCATTTTTATTCGCCGAACCGCTTTTATACACAATTCGATACTCGTATTCTTCTAATTTGAGGCGCCATCTCATCAATCGTGATGTTGGGTCCTTGACGCGATAAAGCCAGGTAAGGGGTTGATGATCCGTGACGAGCAGGAATTTTCTCCCGTAAAGGTATGGTCGGAAGTGATTTACGCTATATGTAATAGCTAATAATTTCTTTTTAATCGTCGAATAATTCTTCTCGGCAGGGTTTAAAACTCTAGAAGTATATGCTATTGGAAGGTCCTGCCTCAGATTACTCTGACTGAGTACGCTTCCTATCGCGTAATTTGAAGCGTCGGTAGTTAAAATGAATTCTTTCTCGAAGTTCGGATACTGTAAAATCGGTTCTTTGTACAATAGTTTTTTTAAAGAATCAAAAGCGTCTTGTGTTTCTTCATTCCATCGGAACGCAGCTCCCTTTTTTAATAAATTTGATAAGGGTC
Source organism: Cardiocondyla obscurior (assembly GCF_019399895.1). Lineage (NCBI taxonomy): Eukaryota > Metazoa > Arthropoda > Insecta > Hymenoptera > Formicidae > Cardiocondyla > Cardiocondyla obscurior. Next base: position 4,722,450 of record NC_091879.1, on the reverse strand, counting down.
TAGCTATTTTTGAGAAATCTTTAATAAATCTGCGATAATAGCCGGCGAGTCCCAAAAATTGCCGTATATTTTTATAATTTTTCGGTGCCGGAAAATGTTTAATTGCGGATATTTTGCTTGGATCAGGGCGCACGCCTTCCTTCCCGATGATGTGACCTAAGTAAATTACTTCAAAGTGGAGAAATTCGCATTTGTCGATTTGCAATGTTAGATTCGCTTGTCGTAGCCGTTGCATCAATTTAGCAATTTTGATATCGTGTTCCCTCAGCGAGCTTGCATAGATAACGATATCATCCATATATACAAACAGCTCGTTCCCCTGGCGTTTGGTGAGCACCTGATTCATGAGGCGCTGGAACGTAGCAGGAGCGTTGCGTAACCCGAAATGCATCCGGGTGAACTCGTAATGGCCATGAGGAGTGGAGAAGGCAGTTTTATTCGCGTCTTCTTGATGCAAAGGTATTTGATGAAATACGCTTGCCAAGTCTAATACCGAAAAATATTTTGCTCCACCGAGCTGGTCCAAGATATCCGTTATATTAGGTAGCGGATATGCGTCCGGAATAGTTTTCTCATTGAGGCGTCTGTAGTCAATCACCATTCTCCACCTCTTGTTTCCCGTCGAGTCCGGTTTTTTCGGCACAATCCATACTGGCGAGTTGTAAAGAGATGTGGAGTGTTGAACGATGTCCTTGGCGAGAAGTTGGTCTACTTGGTTATCTAATTCCTTACGATGAATGGGCGGGAAGCGATACTGTTTTACGTTTATCGGAATATCGTCGGTCGTGATAACGCGATGCGAGATTACATGAGTTTTGTCTAATTGATCGTTCGGTAAATAAAAGCGATTGTGGTAAAGTTTTACTACCGTGATTATATTTTCCCTTTCTTTTTTATTTAAATGGTCAAGTCGCAGAAGCTGTAAAATTTGAAATACGCGTGAGTCGCTTTTGTTTGCTAAGATAGAAGTAGAATTTGGAAAATCTCCGGAAAATGAATTATTTTGAGAGTTTAAGAGAATCGTCGATACATTCAGTATTGACGCCTTACGAAATCCTACGCGAGAGTGATTTTTTTGAGGACCCGTATCGGGATGTGAGGATCCCACGTAAGATTTTTTTATGAGAGACATAGAGGCGGCTTCCGGGAGATCTTTATTTTTATCTTGCGGCGCGTTTGGACGAAGAGACTCGACAGCGTGTGTGTAGGAATTATACAAAAACGAACTGGACAGAATTTAGAAATTATAAAATATATTAGACGTTTCGAGTAGCAGCTAACATACGCGAGAAATAATAACAAAGACACCGCGAAACGAACAAGTCGAGTTAAAAATAATAGCTCATGTTTTTTCGAGACAACTGCTAAATATAAAAATGATAATAGAAATTCTCGAAGCGACTAATAACACTAGCGACTTAACCGACTACGGTTTAAAATAAGTGGGCAAAAAGACCGCGAGGAAGAAAAAGGGTAGGCATATAAAATAGGGAAAATTTAGTTGCGGCGTGGATCTCTCGATAAGTCTCGCGACGACACAGTTTTTATTTAATTTGACCGGCACCGACCTCCGTACTTCGAGACTCAACAAACGTACTTCCTGTAAGGTTTGCACCACAGCTCTGCCTCTTGCAGAGCGTATAAAGAAGTAATATAGCCAGTTAATTACCAACCAGCCTAAATTCATTTTAACCTGCGACGAGAACGGGCTATAGCAGCAACAGTGGTTGTCGCAAACTTCAAACAGTGTGTGTGAATCTGCGATGACCGTTCAGTAATTTCAGAGGGAGAAGAAGGAATTAAAATTTCGATTTTATGATTTAACGTATTAACGATAGGGATGTATGCTTTACCATTTACGCTTGATACTAAGCAGTCACCGGCGTAAGGGCCGCTGCACGGTACCATGCCTGGTACGTAACCCGTTTTCTTTTTTGGATTTGATATGTAAATTGTAAGCCAGGTTTTAGTTCGGGGCGGTATAACTACGGATTTTTGATTTTTGAACGACAGGGATCCGTTTTTCCAAGTTATTTCTTTAGTGGAATAATTAATACAAGTGTCGTTGCTAATAAAGAATTCCGAACCTAATATATCTTGCGTAACTATAGGAAAATCGTCGGTCACGACGTTGAAAGTTGTAAGATTTTTCGCTACGCGAATGGTCGCGGCACCGATAGTATCGGTTATTGTGTGAAAAGACGGGTTTCAATATGAGAAGTCTATATTTAACACTGTTATGTACAAAAAAAGGTTTAGAAATGCGCGACAGTATCGCAAAAACTCGCACGTGCCGCACGCGATCTATTTGAGACACCTGCCGTACAATGCTCGACGTGTCGAGTAATAGACAAACCGAAAAACCTAACAACGGGAAATCCTCACGCTGCTTTAGAATCGACTGTGCCGCATGGAAAAACGCTGCTCCTTTTATACCGCGAAACGCTCTCGCATTTTCTAGAATATGCCGGCATCGGAAATACGTCATGATGGAACGATCTTGATCGTTCCAGACAAATTTCTTGCCAGCATAACAAATGAAATGTAATTAATTTGAGGTGACTCGAGGCACATAGCGTCGCGCCGAAAATATTGATGCTGCGAGCTAGCGACGAAGCCAACTGTTCGGCACGCGAGCGCGGCGTGATCGACATGGCAAAAGCTCGCTACGTCGTGAAGGCGAAACAATTCCCTTTTTCCCGAACAGTTATAGACTCGGTTATTCTGGAAAGTTGTATTATATTTTTCTTATTAATAACGACGCATGGTTTAAGGCACCCTTTTTTTTATTATATTCGACTGGGCGCCGGTATCTATCATGAACGCTGTTGGGCCGGAAAAAAATTTAGAATTTAATTCGACAGAGGGAATTTCGTGATTGTTTCCCCGGAGGACGTGGATTGTAATGGGGAGTACTCGAGAGTGTGAACAGGACGCGTTGATCCGAGGCCTCGGTTCGTCCCGGTTGTCGGGACCTTGGAGTAGTTTCCCGTTTCATTTGACGAATTAATTACGCGTGCCTGTGCGTCTGCACTGGGCCGGTTTTCTTGCGATTGCTTTTTTCGACATTCGTGAATGAGGTGACCAATATTCTTACAATAATTACAAATTTTTTTCGTGGAATTCGCGAATATTTTGTTAGAATTGAAAGTATTTGTAGGAAGGGGGTGAGGGAAATTGTGCGGTGCCCGATATTCGCGGTTTCGCATTTCCTCTCTTTCCATGCGTTTATAATAATTGTTTTCGCGTATGCATCTGCAAAAGTAGTGAACCCTTCGGCGCGGAGTTTAATTCGGTATTCGCGTGGAAGTCCTTCGTAATAAGCTTCGAGTGTGAAACTATCTATCGCGGTAATCTCGGTGTCGGTAAGATCGCGAGCGAGATTAATTTGGTCTCCTTCAATTATAGCCGTTCTATGATTTTTCACACGCTCGATATAATCTAATATATGTTCTGTAGTAATAGTAGAAGTTAGATTCTTACTAGCAATTTATTCAGTATCATATAGCGATTTAAATATCATATCATATTAATTTTAATTCGGCGTACTCTTATCTCCTTGTACAAAATCCCCTAACTTGGCCCTGATGAGAAAGCTAACGGTGTATGTTGCAACGAGCGAGCAGTCTCGCCTCATCATTGTAGTTAAACGGAGGTCCGCTCGAACCAATAAAGATTACTTTATTTCGTTTACAAGATTCTAAACGGACTTTCTTTTATAATTTATCAGAATCCCTTACAGTGCATTGGTTTTCTTAAAAATTATGCTCAGTTATCCGCGGTAGTAATTTGCGCTCTTCCCCGGTCCGAAAGTGCGTTTTAAGATTTCGAGAAGTTTGTCGACCGTAGGAATAATTTCGTCTTTGACCGCGAGGTATGCGTGGTGACTTAGTTTGTTTTTGATTATTTGTACGAATAAATTTTCATTAATTAACGGTATATTTCTCTGAGCTCGTTTACAGGCTTTTGCAAATTGCCATACGGGTATGTTATGCCCGTCGTATTTCGATATTGACTCTATTGTATCGCGGATGTAGAATTTTGGGTACCCGGCGTCGTCGTTTGCGTCGAAATTTAGTGGAGAAGTTACCGGTTCTAAAACGTGGGTATTAGGGGTGAAGGGTTGGAATGAGGGGGGTGTGTGGTAAGGAGATTTTTCTAAGGGAGTTAATTTTCCTACATTCAATTTGGAAATAGCTTGCGTTAAAGTATGAAGCATTACTAAGAGATCGGATGTTCGCTGCGAAAGTTCTTTTTCGTACCTCTGTATATCGCGAAGCGTTTGTTCAATACCGGGTGTCTCGAGTATTTCCGACGTGGTCCTGGCGCTATCATATTCGGGTGAGCTATCGTTAGGATTCATTGTGAATATTGATGAAGGAATTAATAAAGGTAATTTGAGGCGCGATCGCTAGAGAGAAGCGCGTTTGAACCTGAGGTTTGTTCAATTATAATGCGAGTAGTTGGTTATACGTTTCTTGTATTTTCTTCCTGTCTGTACACCTCGGTAGCGCTTCCTGGAGGCCTTCGTCGTAGTGGCTCTTCGAGAAGATAATGCGGTCTCGAGTTCAAAATTTCGAGGGCGAGGGACGTACAGATTCTCCCTTTGCCCCGCGAAATTCCTTTGTTTAAGATTCTGATTTTTAACATTTTAGATAGTTTATTTTGCAATTCCGATATTTTTCCCGTTCTTTCTATATGATTACGATTTTATTGGTATGGGTCGCTTATTGTTAAGTATTTTATTTAACTATCAAATAAGAACATCGTTTTTTTTATATCTGGTCTTTACTTCCGCATTGCGAATATGTTCGAACTTAATTCTCTTATTTGATAGTTAAAATCGCGTTATGTTTTGATTTCCGGTTTACACGATTGTTGCTCGAGATTATTCTGACGTATTTGTTTTGTCGGTTTTTATTTGTTTAAAAAGACGTGCGGTCTTATTTTCTCCCCTTTCGTTTGTTTTGTTGTTAAAGGACCCCGCACATATCTTATGGAAATTGGCTCTCGGTTAAATTCGCTCAAATTTTGCTATCTTCTAGAATTTGTTATTCTGAACAAAAGTTTCCATGGCCGCAACAAGATCTGACGAGCCGTTTTTACTCTATAAGGGTTCGAGTATCGGTAATAATAGTTTAATCATATACGTATATGAGACTATTTTTACTATTCTTTTCGAATAACAGTACTTTTTGAGTTAATTGTTAAAGTACAATGAAGTTTCCAGCTCTTAGCATTATCCAGGATCAACGACATGGACGTGGCGGGAATCTGATCTCTTATGTGTACACTCGTGGTCAGAAAGGTTGCAACAGTAACAAAGTTAGGTACACAAATCTAGTACCTGAATGAGAACTGCTACTTTTACTCATGCGCAATGAATACGATATAAAGTTATCTAATAGGTATATACGCGGTGTATTTTGAATTATATTATTATATTTAAAGACGCATCGTGTTGCTTAATATATTCATAAAATTATACAAATCCGAATAATTATAAATAAATAAAGATTTAAATAAATAATTAAATTTTTGCGTTTCTTGAACATATAACTTTATTATAATAACTTTTGTAACATTAAATAAACATTTTATAAAAACATAAAACATAGAAAAACAATAAATATTAAACAAAACATTTTTTACATTTTAACAATTTTAAACAATTTTTTGTAACATAATTTTTAAATAAAAATAACTATAATTAAAAAGGCACAACATAAGAAAATATTTTAAATTAACTTGAAAAATAAACGAAAATGAAAACTAAACATGAAACTAAAAATTAACAATAAAATTTTATTGTTACAAAAACACATGGGATACTTGGGCAAATATTCAACAGGAGACAAACTACCGTAATAAATAAAAACTGGCGATCGAAAATTAAACCCTACTTATACCTTTTAATTATAGTACATGTGATATTCTCACTTTATCGTTGTTGCTAAAAAGTTACTGTTAAATCATGTATCAGTAATCCGACGTGGATTATTAAATAAAATATTGGCGATAACCTCGTTTATATTTACGCATTGACAAATAGCATATTATCGCGATAGAGATTACATTGTGTAATGTTATAAACACTAATCTTTTGAAAAGTTATGCAGAGTATGGATTTAATAAACTGTTGCTTCTTTAAACTTTCGATAATAAAAATATATTTTTTTGAGCAAATACATTGTTAAATTCCATCTTAAAACTTTATCAAATTTTTTGAAAAACAAATATTTTTTAATACGAGAAAATCTATTTAATGAATTGTAAACACGACAAGCGCAATTTAAGTTTAACATAAGTGAGCTCGGAATGTGGGCCAAAGAATACAAGTCTTAATACTGTCAACGAGAGAGTCGTATATTTACTAAATTGCGAAAAATTCGCACTAGTTTCACAAAATACCGTGGATGTTTCCGAGAACCTGCTACTTTTGACAAGTTTTTTTGTAACGCGACTGTGCAGAGCCTAACTAGCACCGAACTCAAGAGCCTAAACTCGCCGTGAAATCTCCTTATATACTTTTCTCCTACCTCTCGAAGGTTCGAGATATATCGAGCAAGCGGAAACACATCATAACGAATCATCGAGGAACTGCTGGAAGCTACTGTTCAATAAAATTTTTATAAGGAGAAAATTTAACATAAATAATTATTGCAATACATTAAACTGAAAACATACTGTTACGCCGCTCCTCGATTTTCTCGGACTTCCCGCAGCGTCCGCGAGCTCCAGCCACACTCACTCCCTCACTCACACCCGCGGAACACTTCCACACGGAATAAAATAAGACTCGTTACAAAAGCACAACTCAGAAGCTTTATTTCAATAAGGTTAAAGCGCGTCCGTCTTTGTAAGAATCACAAGGAAGACTGTCAATTAGCTATTTACATGAAGAGAGCTGTCTGTTCTCTAGCGACGAGAAAAACAGACTGACATGCTCTCGATAACCCGGATCATCTTCAGACACCGTTTTCAGACGCGTCCGCCTTCACGATAATCCCGCGCGCCAAAACTCGGAACGGAAACGGGCGTAACAATACATTGTTCGACATAAACAGAGAAAAACACTGACGCTTGGTCGACCCGCTGGTCGTGCACATGAACATCACGTGCAAACCTGTCATATAGAGCCGCTAATACCATAAATTGAAATATAATTCGAACAAAGTCATTTGGGAAGATGGGCTGCACTAGTATTTTTTTTTTTTTTTAGATTAATAATTATTAATAAAATCCATTTAGGATTCCTCGCGCAGTATCGGCGGAACCCGTTATTCCCGAATAAAATATTGTGCACGGACGAATCGTTATTTACTTTAAATAGAATTTTTAATTTCAAGAACTACGTCCTATGGCAACACGAGAATCCGCATGTAATACGGGAAGGAAGCCTCCTTTTGTAACGGTGCACCCAGCGATGCACCGTTCTGGCCACAACATCGGCCGGCCGCCGGACACAACACCGTCCAGCGCGGACCCGGGGCGCGGTTTGCCCCAAACTTTATAATTTTGTAACGCCGGAATAGAACGGCAACGCGTAGCCGTTCCGCGGCTAAGTCCATCCGCGGACTTAGCCGAGCGTTCCCGAGCGCCGCCGAACCACGCCGTCAACGTCGAGGCCCGTCGTTTCCGAGCGCGCCGCATCCCGGGGCCTCGGCGCCACGCGTCGGGACACGTCACGAGCCCCGCTGAGCCCCGGCAACCCTGCGCCGTCACTTTTTATGTATAAAAAGCCGACACCAGGACTCAGCGGGACCGTCCTGATCCGTTTGCTCTCGAGCGAACATCCGATCCTAGAGCACGAACCACGGGGTGAAGCGATCTTCGTCTCGGCCAGGAGCTCCTGGCGCTCACAATCCTCTCGTTCCGATCTCTAACGTACGCACGACTAGCTCGTGGGGTGGAGCGAACTCCGCCTCCTTCGAGGACTCTTGATTCTACGTCTGCGTTACGGAAAGGCTCGAAACAAATTAAGATTTCGTCGCACCGTCGTGATCTACGGGGTGGAGAGCTCTCCGCCTCGGCCAAGAACTCTTGGCTAACGACACCGGTCAAGGTGCATCCTGACCAAACGTTTCACTTCATTCGCGATCCATCGACGCATATCTATATTGTACCGCGCGCATAGATCGAACCGCGCCCATCGCGATCAATTGTACCGCGGGCCCCGCCCGCCGTTCCGCGCCCGCGTCCCAGTACCACCGGTCCGACAAGATCAATTGCTAGATCTACGATCCGCGCCGAAAACCGCGCCCACTGTTCCGCGACATCCATCGCGCCTCACGGGGGAGGCATCCGCGACCAGCCGCGAATTAACGTTGTAACGCGGTAATTTTATCGGTGGAAAGCTCGCCGGAAACCGGGGTACGAGTAAGAAGTGAGACGTGATTAAACGTGAAAAAAGAAGTAAACTATACTTTATTATAAACTTAAAGATAATGGTAACACAAAATAAGCCTGTAACACAAAATAAATCTAATGCTAAAGTTACGCTGAGGATACAGACAACAAACAAAATACTACTAGTCGCTCGGCGGAACGGTACACGACCAGCCTCTATTACGCTAGTTGCCGAAGTGGCGGATCGATCGGCGCTACGTTACGTGGGTGAAGGTACACGACCGCGAGCCGGTTGCGCGTGGTCCAAAATGGGCCCCGTGTCCGGAAGGAATTACGCGGTCGTGAGGCGGTGGCGCAGTGTGTAGTGCAAGCCCTCCGGGCCGTGTCGTTCGGGCGGAAAGGCGCGGTCACGAGTCGGCGACGTGGTGTGTATAGTAAGTTCTCCGAGTCGTGTCGTTCGGACAGGAATATGCAGTCGCGAGTGGGCGGTACGGTGTACAAGGTAGACCGCTCAGGCCGTGACGGTCGGACAGGTTTCGCGGTCGCGAGTCGGCGGCGCCGGTTACATGGTAGGCCGTTCAGGCCGAGTCGGTCGGACAAGCCCCGCGGTCGCGAGTCGGTGGCGCGGAGTACAAGGTGAGTCGTCCGGGTCGTGACGCACGTACAATCTCCGCGGTCGCGAGTCAGCGGCGCAGGGTACAAGGTAGGCCGTTCGGGCCGTGGCGGTCGGACAGGCTCCGCGGTCGCGAGTCGACGGCGCAGCGGCGAAATTTGCCTGCGAGGCCGAAAGCTAGGGTAGGGCCGGCAAGAAAGAGGGAGGTCCGGGAGCGCCCGGACGAAGGAAGGCTCGGGAGCGCCCGAGTCTCGGAGATAGCGGTGTCGAAGGCCGAGTGAGCCCGGTCGAGGACAGGCTCGGGAGCGCCCGAGTCCTGGAGGCAGCGGTATCGAAGGCCGGGTGAGCCCGGTCGAGGAAGGCTTGGGAGCGCCCAAGACCTGGAGGGTCGGATGCTGGAGTGCTCTCCAGCGAGGAAAAAGGTGCCTCGTCTGCGCTCGAGGCAGCTTATATACCCGTGGGCCCGAGAGTGGGGGACCTCCCACTCCCGAGCGGTCGGTGGCGGTGCGCGGTGTGTGCGGTTGGGCGGCCCATGTTACGCGTTACGGTGATCCGCGCTACGCGCCGCGGGCGGCTGGTCGGCCCGCGTGACTTCACTCTATGGTCGGGACCGCGCAAAATCTCGGGCGAAACGATGGTGGTCGCGGCGCGCAGTCTAAATGTTTTAACTCAGGGGCCTAGGGCCACAACGTCTCGCGCAAGCGTTATATCAATCGAGATCTAAAAGGCCGACGCACCCACCGAAGAATTATATTCGCGCCCGCATCATCAATTTTAATTATCTGTCTTGTATATATCTATCGTTGCCGCTTGACCAAGCGGACGTCGCAGTTATTTAATAAATTAATTTTCTTTTATTATCTAAATCCGTCTCAGTGCATTCACGACCTTACACACTCGGATCCTGCGTCCCGACGAGCGTTCCGGGCTCGCTGGCCCGACATTCGAGACCCGCTGCGCAAGCAGGTCGTTTCACTTTCAATTTAGGTGGAGCTTAAATGTGTGGGCGGGAATTGTGAATAATAAAGTAGTAAGTATGTGGACGATGACGATGTCCAGCCGGCGCTGCAAGTCGCGCAGAAAGAGGGTTAGAATTAAGCAAACAGAAAGGCAAACACTTGTATACAAAATACAACTTAATATATTTTACAAAATATATATAAACAAAATCACAAACAAATTAAATAGGTAAACAAAAATATAAAGAAAAGAATAAACGGTCCTCTTATGCGAGAAACCGAGAACGGGCCGTTATAGGCCGTGGCGCAAATTTATCTGAGTTTCGCAGGGCGAAAAGATGCTGTTCGGCAGCAAAACGCTATGGGCTTGCAAATGGCCTGGCCAGGCTGTGGAACGCAGGACATAACACGGAGACACTCGACGCACGGACTGGTACGCGATAACAAAGAAAAATGACAAGTGTTGTGGAAGACGACAGCTTCGATACGTATCGAAATCTTTGCGGCACGATTGTCTCCTTCTGAGTTGACTCAAAACACCGTCGCCGCCGGCCCCTAAGTTGCTTAGAGCTTATTCGCCAAACTCACTTGCCAATCATTATTATTTTATTATTCGGCTACTTTCTGTATAAAACTAAACATTGCCATCGCCGCGCCCAGCCCATAGATTACTTAGCGTTCATTCGCAGAGACATTATAATTTTTATAAAATCAACAGTTACGAATTTTGCAAAATTGTACAGGACTTTTTTGTCTTGAATTATTATTGTCTACCCAAAAATTTCGGAAGTGACAAAACGAACCAGACACCGTGTATAGCAGTTTTTCTTTCTGGGTACCACCCTTCTGCATGTAAGTTTCCCATTTGTACAAGGTTCCATTGCGACAAGGTCTTTACTTTTCTAATACAATTTTGTACTGTTGATAAATTAAAACGTGCTCTTTTTGAACTTTTCCAGAATTCAACTGCTTTTCTTTTATAATCAGCATTTACAATGTCATTCGTACAACTGTCATTTTTTTCAGTTATATCGCTTTCTTCAATATCTTCTATTTCGTTGGACTCAACAATTTCTGCTTCGGGTAAATTTGAGTTCCAATAACTCTCAAATTCTAATGTAGTTTCCGTTTGCGTAGTAAATAATCTCCCCAAAATTACCTTTTTTTTAAAAAAAAGGTATAAAAAAGTGTATGGTATCTACTTATTATGCACTTATATATCTATGCAACTATATCCTTGCAATTATCTTAATCACTTGGCGCTGCTAGTGAATCTGTAACATTATATTTTGCTAACCCTCGCTGGAAAGCCAGGCTTTGTGCTTGCGATTTTACAGCTTAAGCCTCAGAGATCGTTCAGCCGTCGAACTGTTTGTATGTAATAAATCTAAGTATTAAAGTATCTGTTTTTTATTATTTTGCGGACACCTCAAAAAGCGCCAAGTATAAGCGCGCGGAAAGCATTCTCGACAAACTTTTGAAGCAAAACTGAGACTCTTCCATAAAAAGACTTTTCCAAAACCAAGACTCTCTCAAATAAAGATTCCCCAAAAAAAAAACCTCCTCTAAAAAAAAAACCCCCAAAACCAAAACTCCCAAAAAAAGACTTCTCTAAAAAAATAATCCTCAAAAAAGACTCCTACAAAAAGACTACAAAAATAAAGCTTTTTTCAAAATAGAATATAAAATATGTGGCACTAAGCCACGAAAACTACACTTTCCAGACCCCGCGCCGCGACCATCACCGTTCGCCAAAGACTTAGCGCGGCCCCGGCCAAAATTTAATTTACGCGCGGGCCGACCAGCCGCCCGCAGCGTGTAGCGCGGATTACCGTAACGGGTAACACGGGCCGCCCAACCGCCCACACCGCGCACCGCCACAGACCGCTCGGGAGTGGGGGTCTCCTACTCCCGGGCCCACGGGTATATAAGCTGCCTCGTTCGCAGACGAGGCACCTTGTTCCGCGCTGGGGAGCACCCCAGCATCCGATCCTCCAGGTCTTGGGCGCTCCCAAGACTTCCTCGACCGGGCTCACCCGGCTTCCGAAACTGACTTCGCTCTTCTCGACTCGGGCGCTCCCGAGCCTTCCTCTGACCGGGCGCTCCCGGCCATCCTCGACACCGACATCTCCGAGACTCGGGCGCTCCCGAGCCTTCCTTCGACCGGGCGCTCCCGGCCATCCTCGACACCGACATCTCCGAGACTCGAGCGCTCCCGAGCCTTCCTTCGACCGGGCGCTCCCGGCCGTCCTCGACACCGACATCTCCGAGACTCGGGCGCTTCCGAGCCTTCCTTCGACCGGGCGCTCCCGGCCATTCTCGACACCGACATTTCCGAGACTCGGGCGCTCCCGAGCCTTCCTTCGACCGAGCGCTCCCGGCCGCCCTCGACACCGGCATCCCCGAGACTCGGGTGCTCCCGACTCTCTCTCCCTCGTTTCTTCGCGACAACACGGCCCTGGCGTTCCGGCGCGCGGTTGAATTAAGTTGCGGCGCCGCCGACTCGCGAACGCGAAACCTGTGCGTCCGATACGGCCCTCACGGCCTGGTTTGTAATCCGCGCCGCCGACTCGCGAACGCGAAGCTTGTGCGTCCGATACGGCCCTCACGGCCTGGTTTGTAATCCACGCCGCCGACTCGCGAACGCGAAGCTTGTGCGTCCGATACGGCTCTCACGGCCTGGTATGTAATCCGCGCCGCCGACTCGCAAACGCGAAACCTGTGCGTCCGATACGGCCCTCACGGCCTGGTTTGTAATCCGCGCCGCCGACTCGCGACCGCGAAACCTGCGCGTCCGATACGACCCTCACGGCCTGGTTTGTAATCCGCGCCGCCGACCCGCAAACGCGAAGCCTGTGCGTCCGTTACGGCCCGAGCGGCCCGTCCTGTAATCCACGGAGGCCTGTATGACCGACACGGCCTGTTACCTAGGATAAGTCTCGAAGCGACCCGCACTAGCGTTCCCTGGGAATCCAGCTCACGGCAGATAGCCGTTTTTCGTTGCAATTTATTCTTTAGTTTATTACTGTATATATTCCTTTTGTTAGACTAAGTATATCATTTTGACTAAATATTCTGTCTTTCTTTTATTATTAATAAATTCTTTATTTTTCGATTAAACCAAGTCTCGGTTTTCTTTATACTCGCACTCTGGCTTCCGACGAGCTCTCCGGACCGGAAATTACCGTGTTACAAATATGTACATTAATATCAAATACTCTCTATAAAAATAATGAGATCAAATAATTACGCCAAGAATCCGAAGAAACTAAAAAATTATATTTAAACAAAACCAAGACTCTCCCTCCAAAAAGACTGCCCGGAAGAAAACTCCCCCAAAATTATACTCTCCCAAACTTAAACATAAAATGTGTACTTTAATATCAAATACTTTATAAAAAACTAATGAGATCAAATAATAGCGGCAAGAACCTAAAGGAGCTAAAAAATTTTAAACATTACAAACCCATGTGGAACCGTACAAACGTAGATCTAGGTTCGCCCCGATATAATATGATATGTATAATACACTTTTTCTTACAATTTAATATTCTATTGAATACTATTAAATTTTAATACAATTTATATTATTAGCCGTATGAAAGGTTGCTGTTGTTCAACAAAGATATTTATCTTCTTGTTGTATAATATAATTATATTTATTGTACAAAAATACATTAGGTATCTTATTTGATAAATACCTAACACTTCATGATACAAGTGTCTTATTTTACTATAATATTAACGTACATTACATTTTCTATAATATTTATATTTAATGGAAGAAAACATTCTATCTGAGGTAAAAAAAAAATTATAATTATTTGAAGGTTCGACAACGTAAGCTTTATAGTGCAAACTATACTGAATAACTCTCATTTCTTCACAAATAAAAATACAATCTGAATTATTTTCAGAATGATTAAAAATTTCTGTAATTTTAAATAACATTGGAACATCATCTACGATATCAACAAAAATTATGTTATATTTATTAAATCTTACCCCGTTTTTTTCAAACCAAAAAATTTCATAATATTTATTTAAATTTTTCAACAAATAAAGTACAGAACACTTAGCGTCAATTTTTAAAATTTTTCCAATCTTTATACAGTCCGAAAAACCTACTTTTGACATACACCTATACATAAATTGTAATTGATTTTTTTGGCCAATGTTAACAATAAATTTTTTCTGCTACTAATATTATTAGCATTCCTCTTAAAATCTTTATGCTGTGCTTCAAAACGCATACATGATAAATGTGTAAGCGGTCCAATCTTTGATATAATATTAGGATAATGTAACAAAAAGTGATGCTTGGGTTTTAGACGTGAGTTGAATAAAACAAGATATGCATCATAATGTTCAGCTATTAAATATTTTAGGTAAAGTAACATTTCATGTGATATCTGCGTAGAAGTAATTATGTCATTTATTTCCCTAAGAATTAAATAAAATTGCCAAACTTTATTTTTTTGGGGAATGAGATTACCAATAATTAAATTAAAGTTTTTAACCAAGCATAGCATTTCTGATGCTGAAACGATAATGCAGTCATTTACCAAATATTCTTTACTTATTGGAGGCGATTAATTTTTTTCAAAATTGTGGTACAAATAATATTTAATTCGTGAATTCAAAGTTGTTAATAAAAAATATTTATTTTGTAAAAACTTTTGTATAATTAAAGCCATATCATAATGTTCCGGCAAGTTCTAGGATCTTAGGATAGAAATAAAAGTGTTAGGAAAAGTAGGTTATTTATTTCAAGCGTTCTTTGAATTATGCACTTTATTAATGTTTACTAAATGTAAGATGCTGTACAAAATTCACGAGCGCGAGCCGCGCGAGTTTAAAAGCGAGCGCACGAAGTCGCGTGAGTTTAAAAGCGAGCGCACGAAGTCGCGACTTGAAAATACACTTAAAGATGTTACAAAAGAAAGTTGCAATGGACACACGAAAATAAGCATGAAGTGTCGTCGGGCAAGACTCATTAGCTACTGACTGTAGTTAGCAAGCCGAAGGCAAGTGCTAAGCACAAACCCTTTGTTTAAGCGGGGACGCAATCCCGGGGTTCCCGGCGAGTGGATGTATATGGAGCGGTTCTTGATCACTACGTGTTAGTGTATCCGTGTGACCTAGGGCGAGGGGTAATGACGTCACGCGGGGAGGGGGGTGTTAACGGTTCTGGGCCCATGAGACCTAGGGCGAGAGGTAATGACGTCACGCGGGGAGGGGTGGGTATTTATAAATCGCCCCTGTGTCGGCGATTCTAGGAACGAATTGTTTAGAAAATAATAACAACATCGAAACTCTGAAATGTAATATTATTTTTTAAAATGATAAGCGCGTCGTCGCGCAGCGGCATGTTTATGCGGCATCGCGACTTTCAAAGGAGTCGCGATTTTTTCAAAAGAGTCGCGATTTTTTTCAAAGGGGTCGTGTGGCGTCGCGGCGGCAACGGGCGGCGGCGGCGGCGGCGAGCGGCGGGCGGCGGATCGCAAGGTATCGCGCCCATCGTTCCCTCTCGCTCGCACTCGTTCGCGCCGCCTATCGTTCCCTCTCGCTCGCACTCGTTGAACGCAAAGTATCGCGCGCCCATCGTTCCCTTTCGCTCGCACCCGTTCGCGCCGCCTATCGTTTATCAACGATTCTTTTATGCGCTCATATGATTCGAATGCGGGTGACGCTGTACACACCCCCCGGCTAATCGCTCCTCCTTATCTTATTTCTTTCTTTTTCAGATACATACGTTACATATGAACAAGGCGGATTCACGAGGTGGACTTACGCCTCGCAATTATAAGAAGATGAAGGATGGAATAGAAATAATTAAAAAATGTTACATATAGACTACAAAGTATACAGGGTGTCCCAAAGTCAAGTAGACAAACTTTGGAACTAGGTAGATCTCGTTATTTTAAAACAAAAAGTCCTTTACCATTTTTTATTCCGAGTAATATTAAGCGAGATAAAAATTATTGAAAATTAGGTTTTTTGGGCGGATCTTACTGCTCCTCACACTGTGCGGAGACGCTCTATCCGTCGGTAGTCCCCAAACTTTGCTTTCTTGATCATCGATAATTTTCTTTGTATTATTACGCGTCGTCGCCTTTCTTTGATTCCTGGTTTAGACCAGTTTATCTAGGCGGGCTGATCGTAACCGCCTGTCTTACCCCGCGCGCCTTCATTTTTCTTATCGATGATCGAGAACGCAAGGATTGAGGACTACCGATGGATAGAGCGTCTCCGCGCGGTGTGGGAGGCAGTAAGTTCCGCCCAAAAGACATAGTTTTCAATAATTATTATCTCGTTTAATATTACTCGGGATAAAAAATGGTAAAAAACTTTTCTTCTTAAAATAACGAGATCTACCTAGTTCCAAAGTTTGTCTACATGACTTTGGGACACCCTGTATATATTCTAAATATGCGATACAATATATTTCATTATACTTTTTTTCTTACACATTTATTATAATCGCAAGCAGTTCACAATCTATAATTTGTTGTTCGTCGAAGGAATCGCTGCTGCGTACAGCGTTCACCGCTTCGGTACGACGTCTTGATGCGGAAGCGATTTTACAAAATTGCTCGTATTTGTCGTCGATTTTCGATAGGGCTTTGATGAGTACGTTGAATTTCAAAGCGACGCAATCATCAAAATCCAACATTCGCGTGAACGTTGCCTCGGTTATAGCCATACGTGTGTAACGGTAGCGGCTTCCGAGGGCCGCGTAGTTTGCCGGATTTAGGCTCGCTGGAGCCAAGGTTCGTTAGAACGACGATAGTTCGGGCTTCTAGTTGTGGTCTAGGCCGACGGGAGCGCCCGTCGGTGAGACCGAGGTTGCTCGGGCCGGCCCGAGGGGCAGCGGTCGGGAGCGCCCGACCGCGGCAGTGCCGGCGACTGGCTGTCGCGCGGCGGATTCGTTGCCGGACGGGAGCGCCCGTCCAGGGGATCTCGGTGGCCCGGACTAGCCGGGGGCGCCGGCGGTATCCGGTCGCCTCGGTGGTGGAGCATCGGGAGCGCCCGAGGTCTCCAGGAACCTGAAGATATACTCTGTCTTGGAAGCGCCCAAGATAGCGGAAGACTCTCACCGGGAGCGCCCGGGGACGACTCGGGAGCGCCCGAGTCGGACAGTACTAGAGAGGGCTTCGGGAGCGCTCGAAGCGTTTAGGATTCTGGAAGGAGTGATCGGTTCGGTGATCAGGACCAGACAAGGTACCTGCTCTGCCGCGAGTTCGGCTTATATAGCCGCCGAGATGAGAGTGGGGGAGCTCCCACTCTTACCTCGGCGGCGCGCGCCATCGTCGGGCCGGTGGTCGCCCGACAAACCTCCCTGGCGCGTCCGGTGCTGCCTGGGCCGGTGGTCGCCCAGGACTTCCACGGCGACGGCATCGGCCGTCTAGGGGCTGGTGTTTGCCCTTTAGTGGCGAGGTCTAAGTCCTCGCCACACGTGCGTCGAAAGATTCAAGTCGCAAAAGTTTCATTTCGTTCATATAACATATTCGCACTGTGAACGAACCTATGTTCAAACAGTCGTATGGTAGCTTCGGTCGATGTCGAAGCATATTCTGAATTGTCCATCGATGCTCGCAGAGTTCCTTCCAGGTGTCAAGCAACATCGGCAATTCATCTCCTCGATTATCGCCTACGATGATCTCCACAAAACTACGCGGACCAACGTTCACGCCGATCTCGAGATATTTGTATCCCGTGCGGGTCAGCGGTTATCGCCTGCATAGTAAGCGCGTCACGTATCGTTTCGGTGGGACGCTGGAAATTAAATAAGAACAATCGTGAATATTAATATATTAATTTTAAAGTAAATAATTTTTATAAGAAAAAAATACTTACTCGTTAGATGAGGACGGTTCATTACCGCAATCAATTCGACGCACTTTGTAGCAGTTTCTCTCGGTGAAATACATTGTTGTATTCGTAATCGTAGACGTAGTCGTAGACGAAGTCGTAATCGCTGCTGCTGCTGCGGCCAAAGCGAAGACTGTACTGATCGCACGATTGGAGGGTATCTCGAGTCGAAGACGGTTGTGAAAAATCCCCTCTTTCATTATTTAAAATTTTGCATAGAGTGGGGTAATATAAAACGCAGTTAGACAAATTATCGGAGAGGGTAATTAAGAGAAAGTGATTGGTAGAAGGTAATTGAGAGAGGGTAATTAGGAGAGGGGTAAAATAATCCAAAGGCGCAGAAGTATAAGTATGAAAAAAAAAGTTTATTCAAAAATTATACATTATCATCATTTTGACGGTTACGCCACCAATTGTACAATTTAAATACATTTTGCACGGCGCAATTTTTGGAATGTCTCCTACAGCGGAAAGTATTCGAATCGTTTAAATCGCTAAGTGATTCAACATGTTCGAAATCATCTTCGATGTTTCTGACGATCAGATTGTCCGTGTAGAATTTGTGACCATCGTCATAGTCGTCGCCGTAGTAATCCTCTTCAAGCATATCTCGCAGCCAATCGCGTTTCTCGAGTCCTTTGACGTATACGATGGCGTGATCGTAGCAATTTTCCTCGTTCTGTAGGGCCCTGATGATCTGGCGTTTAGCCTGACTGTACGGAACGTCCCCGTCTTCCCACGCTATACCGTGATGATTTCGTACCAACCAGGTAACGAGGCGTCTGTCGTCTCGCGATACAACACCCCATGGCATAGGCTTCGCAAAGACGTAATGCGCGAGAACGGTACCACCTCGCAGCACCGCCGCTTCCTTCACGACGCAACGTCGTCCGATGGGATATCCTTGCAGATCGACGAACGTTGGCGTGGACATGATAATGATGATGATGACGATGACGATGCGACTCGATCAGAGGAAATTTCGTTACTGAACACGCGCGAGCGTATTCGTCAATCTTTTAATTTTATCTCCCTCTTTTCCAAATTGCATTACTTTTTTAAATGCTTCGAGACAAAATCCGTCACGCGTTCCTGAAGTCGTTCGCTTCGCGACTTCTTATCCGTTTGCGTGGCTACGTCAACCACTGTGTTTCCCGTGGATGTCACTCGATACGTCATTCCTCTGTTCAATAAGTGATCCGTCGGTCTAAGATCCGTTTGCGTAGTTTTATTTTCCTTCATGCGACTCGCGTTCTCACACCAACAAGATGGTTGATACTTTGAAGGTTTTATGACGAGAGTTCTTATTATTATTTCATTCGGTGACAGTATCAGTTGAGGTGCTGCAAATCTCATGTGTAAAGCCATTCGTTCCATCATCTCCTTATGAGCTGCTTCGTCGTTGATTAATTTCACCCAAAACATTGTTGGTGATTGTACGCGTACCACGCGTACCTCAATCGTCCAAGTGGGCAGTTGTCTTACGTCGATGTTGAAAATCATCTGAAAAAAGAAATTAAAAAATTAAAAAAGTATAAAATTATAAATTTTTTATGTATTAAATGGTTTTTAAAAAATATTAAAAATATTTAAGAATATATAAGAATATATACTTACAATTTTTGGTGACAAACTATGACAAACGATGACGATCAATTACTGATGAGTGGTTGCAAGGAACCGACTGCTCGACGGTTGAAGGATTCATCTTGATCCAAATTGTTTTCATGTTTATAGAGATAAAAATTATCATTCTCGTTCTCACTCACTTTGTCCTCGTAAACATATGTGCACTCGCTTCAACCCTCATTTATAAAATAGACTACGCAGAGAACAAAGGCTGTGCGGCTAAACGCAAAGACTCTGCAAAACAGAGGGTAGCTGCTATTCGATGGGTGTACATTTCTTTTGTCGGAAAGAAATAAGTCAACGTTTTTAATTCCGAGAAGTAAAAGTTTGTAAAATAATTTTAGACGAGGGTAACCGAATTTTTTATCTGAAAGAGATAAGCTAACGGTTTTTTACTAACGGTTTTTTACTAACAATTTTTAATACCGTAAATATTAGTAAATGACTCAATATAATTTGAGAAAGAGTAAGAAATGAAATCACATGATTAATTGGTAGTAGGGGTAGGATATAATGCATTCGTTATACCTCTTTTGTCACAATGCGTGAATCTCATTAGTGATTGAGCGATCGACGACTATGTATGAAATGAACAACGAAGAAATCGAAGTTGATGAAGAAATCGAAGTTGATGAAGAAATCGAGATTCATCCCTTGTCGGAGGATAGTGCTTGCAACACCGACGACGACGATGAAACGGTTGAAAATACTACGCGGAAAACGATCAATTTGCAGAATTTAAGCGCGATTACTCCGCGTACGAAATTTTGCGCTATATATTTTTATTACGGTGACGAGCGAGGATACAACGTGTGCGCTTCTTGTTTGATATCGATGCAATACGATTTATATGACCCCATCTTCAAGATTCGCAAACACGTTGTAGGATCCTATGACAGTCTCTACGGTACGTGGTGCTCGAATTGCAAAGTTGCAACGTTTGTTATAATCTCGTGTGATATGTGCCCGGTGTGCACAACTGCGTGAACGAGCAATGTACTTTGATTCTACATTCGCGTTAATTGCTAATGTAGGTTTTTTTTATTTTGTTGTATTTATCGCTAATGTTGTCTTGCTTATGTCGTTGTTTTTTGTTGTATTTATCGCTAATGTTGTTGTTTTGTTGTATTTATTGTTAATGCCGTATTTATCGTTAATGTCGTTGTCTTTGTCGTACTTATTGCTACTGTTGTTGTCTTTCAACTTTTGAGTGCGCGAGACGTATGATAAACATAAAAATGGATCGAAGTCTCCTCGAAGAAGAAGAGCGTCAACTCCTGTTGCAGGCTAACACCGTGACTACCTTGGTAGAATTTTTCACTTGGGCTGAAAGATGCGACGAGCTAGTAAATCAGCTCGAGGAACGTAGCCGCGCTAAGCGAGCGCGCGTATCCGTCGGGTGCGCGCAATCCACGGTGGCGAGTATCGAGCGACTCCTGGGTGCCAAGAAACATTTATACGAACGTTACGTGCACCAGGGTGGTGAGTACGCGAGCACTAGTGCTGCCGACGGTGATGGTGACAAAACGAGTAATGAACTCGATTGGCGTGAGATCGAGACCGCGTTCAAAAGTCGTATCGCAACGGGTGTGGTGATAAACACAAACTATATCGAGCCGCTGCGATTCCTGGAGGATGCCGGTAACGTGGTATACGAGCGCATACGAGACATCATGCTTAAAAACAATTGTGTAAAAGTGAATACTGCGTTCAACGGTGAGTTTACGGCCGGGGTCAAACGCGCTAACAAAAGTATAACCACGAAAAACTGTGAGATTTTTCAAGAAACGGATGTGCGCGAGTGGTACCGGCTACACGTTGTCGAACCCACGCGGGCTTCTCTCGAGGAGTTTCAGGAGCGTGACCGCGGATGGGCGTTGTCGCGAATTTTGAATTTGATAATCAACGTAAATAAGTACAATCCGATGCGCGTGGGATGCTACGTTACATTGCTACGGAAGTTAGCCGCTAAAAAAGCAGTGATATGTGTAAAGTCGATGGACGACAAGTGTCTCGCGTGGTCGGTAGTGGCGGCTCTGTATCCCGCAAAGCAGAACGTGAATCGGGACTCGTCGTACCCGCATTACACAACGGTGTTGAACGTCGAGGGTGTACAGTTTCCCGCGACTCTTAAAGACATTGCGAGACTCGAACGATTAAACGATATCTCGATCAATGTGTACGCCACTGAGAGATGTGGAAAAGAAATTAACGTTCTACCTGTACACCTGACTAACGAGAAGAAAGAGAAACATGTAAATTTATTGTACGTACAACGCGACGACGACAACGATGAACAGGAAGTAGGACACTTTTAGTGTATCAGTAATCTGTCACGCCTCGTCAGCTCACAACTAAGCGGACGCGAGCATCGTAAATACATTTGTGATCGGTACGTATAGTTTTGAATATTTCATTGAATTTTTTTTTTAAATATATTTTTTTAAATATTTTATTTTAGGTGTCTTCATTACTTCAGTTCGAGCGAGAAATTTAAGATTCATATCGTGGATTGTGGAACTTTAAACAACTGCGCTATACGACTACCTAGCGAGGATGACAAATGGCTCAGCTTTTCCAACCACTACAACAAGGAGCGCGTACCATTCATCGTATACGCCGATCTGGAGTGCGTGTTGCGAAAGATCGATCCACCATCGTCGCCGGAGCAAACGACGTTTAACTACCAACGTCATGAAGTATTCAGCGTGGGATACTACGTGCAATGCTCGTTCGACGAGTCGGTGTCAAGATATGAATATCATCGCGGACTCGATTGCATCGAGTGGTTCGTTGAGCAGTTAGTGAAACTGACTCATCGCGTAAAAACTATAATATTGAAAACCGTCCCGATGGAGACTTTGTCGAATGCGCAGGGCGAGGAGCATGAGAACGCGACAGTATGCCACGTGTGTGAAAGTCCGTTTGCGGTGAACGAGAAGCGTGTGCGCGATCATTGCCATATGACCGGTCGGTATAGAGGTGTTGCACCGTGGCCGATGCACGGGGTCCGTCTTTTGGAGCCAACGGGGTGTAATCAGTCAGGAGACGATTTATTAATAAAGTTCCTTTATTTTATTGTAATTTCACAAATGTCGTGGTTTCACTTCTTTCAGTCTCTTTCCGTAAGTTATCGCGGAGCTCGTCTCCGCGCGGTGTCAGATTGGTAACGGCACGCGACAGATCTCACGTTACGCGCGTGAGGTTATTAGCAACTGCCCGTCGCTGCCGATCCGCGGGTATTTAACTGTGTTATATTTACAATGTCAGCAGATTGCGTTTTCGTTACTCGGTTACTGGGTCATGCAATCTGCTGTTCTCGGTATTAAGATCTCGCAACTCTTTATTTCGGGATTTATATTTATTTAATCTTTTCATTTGATCGAGTTGCTGAGATAATATTCTTTTAAATCTGTTAGAGATCTTACTCCGTATCATTTCATTATTTGGTTCTTACTTAAGTCTTACTTAAAGCTATTGTTGTATCGGGTTACAACAGAGGTCCCGCCACTCAAAATGTAACTTGCAATACCGCGACACGCGTTACATCCCCGTCGTGTTTCATAATTTGTCAGGCTACGACGCACACTTTGTCATAAAGAAAATCACCACGGCGTATGAGGGTAAAGTCGATTTGTTACCGATAACGAAGGAGAAATACATCTCTTTTACGAAACACGTAAACGATACAGCTAAGGGACAGAACTTGCGAACTGCGATAAAATTGCGCTTCATAGATTCGTACAAATTTTTGAACGCTAGCCTCGACAATTTATCGTCTTTACTCATTAAGGATAAAATGCGAATCTTGCGCGGTGAATTTGCAAAACTTTCTGAGGAAAATTTCGATCTCTTGACACGAAAAGGTATATTTGCGTACGAGTACGTCGACAGCGTCGAAAGATTGGATGAGTCGAGCCTACCGTCACGCGAATCGTTCTTCAGCTCGCTGACCGGTGACACGGTGAGTGAGACAGATTACGCGCACGCCGAGACCGTATGGCAGCAATTATCTATTTGAACTCTAGGCGAGTACAGCGATCTGTACCTCAAAACCGATGTACTGTTATTGGCCAACGTATTTGAAAATTTTCGCGATAGATGCGTCGAGAGTTACGGACTCGATCCCGCGCACTACTACACCTTGCCCGGTTTCACGTGGGACGCGATGCTCAAGCATACGCGTATTAATTTCGAACTGTTGACTGACATCGATATGGTGATGTTCGTCGAACGCGGTATACGCGGCGGTCTCAGTCAATGCTCCAACAGATACGCGCGAGCTAATAACAGATACACGCGGTCGGGGTACGACTCGTCGAAACCTTCGTCGTACATCGTGTATTACGATGTAAACAACTTGTACGGTTGGGCTATGTGTCAGCCGTTACCGTACGCGGATTTTGAATGGGTCGACGACGAGGAACTCGCGAACCTCGACGTAGACGCGATCGCCGTGGACTCGCTCACGAATTATATCCTTGAGGTGGATCTCGAGTATCCTGCAAGCGTGCACGACATGCACTCCGATCTGCCGTTCTGTCCCACACGAGAGAAACCACCGGGGCGAAACATGATAAAAACTTTTGGCTACGCTGTACGATAAGAAGCGACACGTCATACACTATCGCAATCTGCAGCTGTGCACGCGTCACGGTCTTCGCGTCACCAAGGTTTACCGCGCGCTGCGATTCACTCAGTCAGCATGGTTGCGCGATTACATCGAGCTCAACACGCGACATCGAACTTGCGCAACCAATGATTTCGAGAAAAATTTGTTTAAACTTATGAACAAGGCGGTGTTCGGTAAAGCGATGGAGAACGTACGAAATCGCGTCGACGTTCGATTGCTCTCGTAGTGGGACGGTCGGTACGGTGTGGAAGCGATGATCGCCAAACCTAATTTTCACAGCAGAAGTGTATTCGCGGAAAATTTGGTGGCTGTGGAATTGCGTAAACTCGAGGTGAAATTCGCTAAGCCGATATACGTTGGTATGTCCATACTCGACATATCTAAGGTGTGTTTGTACGAGTTTCATCACGATTACATGTTACCAACTTTTGGAGACAAATGTAGCGTCATGTATACCGACACGGACAGTCTCGTGTACAGCGTCCAGTGTGACGATGTATACGAGATGATGAAGCGTGATATCGCGCGGTTCGACACGAGCGACTATCCACCTGATAACGCGTACGGTACACCTCTCGCGAACAAAAAAATACCGGATTTAATGAAGGATGAGTGCAACGGTGCAATTGTTACAGAGTTTGTAGGACTCAGAGCGAAAATGTACGCGATCAAGGTGGACGGTAAAAGTGACACTAAAAAGCAAAAGTGTAAAGAGTGGAGTCGTGGCGCGAACTATAACGTTCGACAATTATGTAAAGTGTCTCGAGAATGAGATCGCTATGACTCGCGACCAATTGTGCGTAAGATCGAAATTGCATCAAGTGTACACCGTATCCGAGACAAAGATCGCTTTGAGTCCGTATGACGACAAGCGATATCTCGTGCCAGACTCGACCAACACCTTACCATGGAATCATTATCGCATACCTCTATAATTATATATGTATTACAGATGTATCAAATGTATTATAGATTGCGTTAATGTATACAGTACACATGTACGTAGTATACAGTACACATGAACGCAGTATGCAGTACACATGTACGCAGTATGTAGTATGCAGTATGCAGCATGCAGTATGCAGTATGTAGTTTTATATCTTATTATTTTAAATACATCGAATCGCATATAAATGTGTAAAATAAAATAATAAGGGTATATATGTATGCAGTAAACAGTTTTATATATTTTTCTTATTTTAAAATACATTGAATCGCATGTACATGTGTAAAAAAAATAAAAACTTTATTAAACGATGCTGTTTTTGTCGATCCATGAATTGTGTGATCCATCAAATCCCAGCCATTTCACGTAGACCCTTCTTACGCAGAACCTTCTCCACCAGATATACGTCCGGATGTGTCGCGCGGTGCAACTCATGCTCGTAGAACGCTCCGGCTATCGCCTCACCGCGATAATCCTCGAGCAGATAGGTCGCTGGATTGGTTTGCTGCACCTTGACGATCGTGAAAACCTCGGTGGTCCAATTCAGAGTGTATCTTTTTTCGAAAATCATTTTAAACTTGCTCACGCGTACTTTATCACCGACTCTGAATTTGGCCGGAGCGGCTATCTTTATCGCGCTGTACACGGTGTCGAGAAGTTTTTGGCGATCTCAGGTGTCACGTCGATGGGCCGCATGCCGATCGTTCGGTGCTTGCGCCTATTATACTCGTCTACGAGACACGGCAGCGCGTCGAACCACTCGTAATTGCCGTTGAGCGTAAACATCTTCCACATAATGTTTTTGAGTGTGCGATTGAATCGCTCGACTACTGACGCCTTTAACACCGAGTACGTTGAGTAATGATTGACACCGCGTTTCGCAAAAAACCGTTATACGTCGGCGTTGTAAAACTCTTCCCATATCGGTTTGTAGATTTTTCGGACATCGCCCGCTCTTTCGCATCAACTCCGCTAAAGCGTCAGCCGTTTCGCTGCCGCCTTTATTCTTCAGCGGTATTGCCCACGCATACTTGCCGAGTACGTCGATGACGGTGAGAATGTAACGGTAACCTCGGTTGAAACGCGCGTACGGTTGCATCTCGACGATATCAGCCTGCCACAAATCGTCGTATCCCTTGACCACGACGCGTCTTCGCGGAAAGTTTCTTCCCGCCGGGGCGTGTAACTCGTCGACGAGTCGCCTTCTCTCAGGACCCGTGTCATTAGACTTGCGTGATATAGACATGGTCAATCACGTCTCGCGGCACGCCGATTCTGTCACTTGATTTCTCCAGTCGCTTAATTTATAATTAAACCAGCCTCACGCAGTTCCTCGATAATTGACAGAATTTCGTTGTCGTGAGCGTTGTGACCGGCTCGACGCGAAGCATCCAGCAATCTAAGACGATCCACGAGCTCGTTGGGATCGTTCCAGTGTACGTAGTCGATCGCGTGATCATTCAACGTCATGAGGTGAGGTAATCCTTTACCGGAACTTTTTCTTCTCGGTTTCCTGGCTGAATCGCCCGACATCAGCGGTGCGATCACCTTCAAATACTTTGAGCCTCTGTTACCCATGACGCGACCGTCGTCGCTGAAATTTTTTTTATGCGCGTTCGTCACTTCGAGTATGCTTTTGTAGTGACGTTTATTCGCCTCGGTGTAAGCAGTTACGTCGGGTACCTTCTTGAAAATCAACTCATACAGACCTTCCGTTCCAGGATATCTCTTACCAGCGATAATTATATCGTCGTTCTTATGGTCGAATTCAACGAGTTTGTTCCCGAGCATTACTTTGTTTGTGTCAAAGTATATACCGAAAACGTCGTCGATATTTATTCTTCTGTCACCGCTCGCCGCTTCAAGGTACATCGTTGCCAGCGATACGCTGGGTCGCGGTGTCGATACGCCAGGTCGCGGCGTCGATATGCCGGACCGCGGCGTTGATGCCCGGGGCCGTGGCGTCGACGGAGGTTCGACGTTTTCGGTCGTAACGTATGAATCGACGATCGTATCACCAAATGACGGATTAGCTACAATCGTATCACCCAACGTTGCCGATGACAACGAATCGTCAAACGTGACGTTTAAACGCCGTTCAGGTTTTGATGTCGACCACAATCGACGCTCCAGTTTCGGCGTCAAACGCTCCGATTTTGACTCCATCTTCGGTACCGTGATACCGGATTCCTCGACGGTCCCAACCATCCGTTTTAGAGGTTCGACGATGGGCTTGAGACGCTTCTCCGACGCAATGTCGGCGTCGATCGTGTCGGTTTTTATGGCTCGATGTTTTCTGTGAATCGCCTCGCTCGTCTTCTCGATCTCCCGCGTAATTTTTTCACGCTCGCGCACGTCGCGGTTGTCATCTTTCCCCGTCATATCGATCAATCGATTGTATCCCCTCCGATCTGTTCTCGACAAAGCGTCTTCGACGATTGGATGTCGCGCGATTTCGACAATCTGTTAAATCAACTCGACGGTACCGCGAACACGTCGAATCCTCGCCTGTATCGCCCGTTGTCGAGCGGACTGTCCTTGTCGATCACCGCGAAACCGTGATCGCGTTGCCAGCATTCGCGACACAACACGCTGAACTCGTCGTACGACATGTCGGTGTTGACGTGATCGTTGTACACGTGTTTCAGATTTGTTCCATCCTGTTTGAACAAAATAAGCAGATTCGCGTTATCGCGTATCAGATGCTTGGGTATCCTCGCGTACGACTGGCACAGATAAAAGCAGTCTACGTTCGAGTGACGACCCATCGCGTAGTACTCCCTCACGGCGTCTTGCTTGTCGCACGCGATATCGTCGAAGATGAAAATCGAATGCGGAAGTGCCTCACTCGGTGGAACGACGTCGCTGTTGTTGGAAAACGTGAAATAGCCTATCTCGTCGATCAGTGTCAGCAGATGTTCCAAGTACTGATACTTGGGCTGTTGCAGCGATTTCAAGTACACGTACACGTTTTCGAAACGCAAACCGTGCGGACTTTCCAACAGACTGATCAGAACGTTCGTTTTGCCGCAGTTCGATGGACCGCACACGATCGCGCGCACGGTGTTTGGCAGCATCTCGCCGTGCCTGCGTATTTTCTCTCCCTCGAGACTATCCATTAATCGTAATCTATCATCACAATTCGCGACGCGTATCGTCTGCGATTGTCGCACGAATCGCATCTTGTCCCCGCTGTACGGAGACAACCGCTCGCGCGCCTATTTATAGTCGCGCGAACCCGCGAATAGCTCATTAATCGATATGTATCTCGCGCTGAAACATCCTCTTGACGTGTTGAACTTAACCGCGGAACAGTTGAGCATCATACCAAAGGACGTGTTACTGCACGTTTGCGGTGATTACATTCATCACGTGTGGGACAAACTTCCCGCGCACTTGACGGAAGATCCGGAGGTTCGAACCTACCGCAGGTGCCTCGAGCATTACAATCAACCCTGGCAAGAAACGCACATCGACGGACCTGCTCCGTTAATCCGAGAGTGCGGCGAGTGTCAACGTCGTCTACCGATTCGTCGGAAGTAAAGTGCTGCGGCAAGGGTCTGTTGAATCGCGCGATAAACGCCCTTCCCTTCGAACTGCACATCCCCGGTTATCAATTTTGCGGCCCGGGAACTCGATTGAAGGAACGCATAGCGAGAGGTGATCGAGGCATCAATCCGTTGGACGAAGCGTGTCGCGAGCACGACTTGGCGTACGCGCGAAGCAACGATCTCACGGACAGACACGCAGCGGACAGAGAACTCGCCAAGAGAGCGGGAAAACGCGTTATAGCGAGAGATTCAGGCTTACGTGAGAGAGCCGCCGCAGCAGCCGTGTGGGCTGCGATGAAAGCTAAAACGAAAATTGGCATGGGTATGTCTGCTACGACTAGGAAGAAGAGGTTGAAGACTGTGAGAAACAGAACGATTACGAAGAGGCGGAGAAGTACGATTCGCAAAAAACGCATGCTTCCAACAGCAAAGCGCGGCGGCATGCTGCCGATTATTCCGATTCTCGGCGCAGTCGGATCGTTTGTCGGTGGAGCTGCGAGTATAGCGAGAGCTGTAAACGAGAGAAGAGCTGCGCGCGCAGCAGCCGGTGGATCCAGCGTACATCTGGCCCCGTACAACGGTGGACGGGGTCTCTCTCTCAAGCCGTACAGGTACGGCAGAGGTACGACTGTTGTGAAGAGAGGAAGAAAAAAAAAAACGTCGAGAAGACGTTAAAAATGCCCACGGGTGCTACTACGAACGTGCAATTGAATCATCTGGCCAGACGTATGCGCGTTCCTTATTTCAGAGGTGTATTTATGCGCGACGCCCTACCTACGAGTGGCGCGCATACAAACGAGAGGGCATCGTGAACCTGGACAACGTGACGGGTCCGGGGACTCACTGGGTAGCGTACGCCAAAAGGGGAGATCGCGTCGCGTACTTTGACGGCTTCGGTAATCTCCGACCGCCTGTGAAATTGGTGCGATATCTCGGAGTCAACGTCTCATCGATAGAGTACAATCGACGATCTTATCAAACGTACGATCAGAGTATCTGCGGACAGCTGTGTCTACGTTTTTTAAGTACAATCGACGCGATTACGTTTAAAAACTGACGTCGCGACGCACTTTGCCTTAGTATCACTTCAAACATGTCGATCACGCTCACGTTAACCGGTAGGAGCAGTGTTCTCCATTCGAGCTACTCACCGGCGTTAGATCTCAGTGATGGTGATTACGAGCTCGGTCTCACGGACTTTGCGACTTACAACACCATACCGAACGTCGATTCTACGAACAAGTTTTACTATGGCATGGACGGTAAAGAAATTACGATTCCCGAGGGATCGTACGAGATACAGGCCATAGACAAATTTTTGAAACACGCGATGCCGCGACAACGCGACACCGTCGATGGAAATCGTAATGAGAAGAGCGAGAAGAACGAGAAGAATGATGATTTCTCGATAGCGATTCGCGCCAACTTCAACACTATGAAAAGCGAGATCAAATCCGCGTACGTGGTGAACTTTTCAAAACCAAACTTGTTGGGACCGCTTCTCGGATTCTCACCGCACCGCGTACTGCAACCGCGAAAGTGGCACGAGTCCGACTTACCGATCAATATAATCAATCTGAATATTATTCGCATCGAATGTAACGTAACCGCGGGCGCATACTGCAACGGCGAACGCGTGCACACGATTCATGAATTTTCACCGAAAGTGCCACCGGGATATAAGATCACGGAAACGCCCACACAGGTCATTTACCTACCGATCATCGTGCGATACGTTACGGATCTCACGATACGCGTCACCAACCAAAACGGACGACCGCTCGACTTTCGCGGAGAGGAGATCACCGTCAGATTGCACGTGCGACTACAACGACAACGATAACGTGGCATGTTAATACCGAACGAAACGAGACGCGTTACGACGATCAGTTTCGGTACTGGTACGATTCAACAGCCTGAACCGCGACAACATATCGCTGTAAATAGCGTTGGAAGGATAAGAAGAAGAAGACTAACCGAAACAAACGTTGAATTTCTGAGATCGCTCGGATTCGCTGTGCGAAATAATTTTATCTGAACGATGGCCGACATTCTGAATATCCAAGACGAACCGGTCTTCGACGATCGAATCGTCAAGATTGAGACTCACGCATACAATCCGTTTGCCAATACGACGTTCGGATACAGCGATGAGATAAGAATACCGATACAGCAACAAGATCTGTACACGCTGCCGCACGAGAGTTTTCTCTACATCGAGGGAAAATTAACGAAGGGCAAGGTGGTTGCGGGAGCCGACGTGATCCTCGGGGACAACTGTATCGCCTTCATGTTCGATGAGATACGATACGAGCTCGACGGTGTGGAGATCGATCGTAACAGAAACGTTGGCGTAACCAGCACGCTGAAAAATTACGCGACCGTTTCATCCGACAGGAGCGTGATTCTGCGGAACGCGGGATGGCTCGGTCCCACGATCAATGCGAACGGTTACTTCAATTTCTGCGTACCGCTCAACATGCTGCTAGGATTTTGCGAAGACTATAGGCGCGTCGTGATCAATGCTCGTCACGAATTGATTCTTATACGAGCGCGCAACGACAACAACTGTCTAGTGGGCAGTTCCGCGCTCGAGCCTAAAGTTGACTTGCTGAAGATACAATGGCGTATGCCTCATGTACTTTTGAACGAAGTAAAGAAATTGGCGATGTTGCGCACCTTGGAGAGCGGCCGATTCGTCAGTATGGGTTTTCGCTCATGGGATCTGTACGAGTTTCCGCTACTGCAACTCACGACCAAACACTCATGGGCCATCAAGACCGCCACGCAACTCGAGAAACCTCGATACATCATCTTTGCTCTGCAGATGGGTCGAAAAAACGTTATGTCTGAAGACAACAGTCGTTTCGACAATTGCAAACTGACCAACGTGAAGCTCTATCTCAATTCAGAGTGCTACCTGTACGACGATATGAACCTCGACTTTGGCAAACGTAGATACGCGATTCTCTACGACGCGTACGCGCGTTTTTGCAAAGAATACTACGGCTACGAATATCTCGAACCGAATCTCACCGTTACGTCGTTTTTGCTCAACGGTCCGTTCGTCATCATCGACTGCTCGCGTCAAAACGAGTCGGTTAAAACCGCTACCGTGAACGTGAGATTGGAGTTTGAGTGCAAGGACAATGTAGCGCCGAATACCACGGCCTACTGTCTCATCATACACGATCGTTTGGTTCAATACAATCCATTGACCAACGTCGTACGTAAGATCACGTAAAAACGATCTTCGACGTGCGTATGTAAAGCGGTGAATCGATGAACGTTGCGTATTCGCTTTCTTTCCGTCGTATACGTAACATCGATAGAGAAAGAGATTCTTATCATCGTCATGAAACCTTCAAAGTATCAACCATCTTATTGGTGTGAGAACGCGAGTCGCATGAAAGAAGATAAAACTACGCAAACGGATCCTAGACCGACGGATCACTTATTGAACAGAGGAATGACGTATCGAGTGACATCCACGGGAAACACAGTGGTTGACGTAGCCACGCAAACGGATAAGAAGTCGCGAAGCGAACGACTTCAGGAACGCGTGACGGATTTTGTCTCGAAGCATTTAAAAAAGTAATACAATTTGGAAAAGAGGGAGATAAAATTAAAAGATTGACGAATACGCTGGCGCGTGTTCAGTAACGAAATTTCCTCTGATCGAGTCGCATCGTCATCGTCATCATCATCATTATCATGTCCACGCCAACGTTCGTCGATCTGCAAGGATATCCCATCGGACGACGTTGCGTCGTGAAGGAAGCGGCGGTGCTGCGAAGTGGTACCGTTCTCGCGCATTACGTCTTTGCGAAGCCTATGCCATGGGGTATTGTATCGCGAGACGACAGACGCCTCGTTACCTGGTTGGTACGAAATCATCACGGTATAGCGTGGGAAGACGGGGACGTTCCGTACAGTCAGGCTAAACGCCAGATCATCAGGGCCCTACAGAACGAGGAAAATTGCTACGATCACGCCATCGTATACGTCAAAGGACTCGAGAAACGCGATTGGCTGCGAGATATGCTTGAAGAGGATTACTACGGCGACGACTATGACGATGGTCACAAATTCTACACGGACAATCTGATCGTCAGAAACATCGAAGATGATTTCGAACATGTTGAATCACTTAGCGATTTAAACGATTCGAATACTTTCCGCTGTAGGAGACATTCCAAAAATTGCGCCGTGCAAAATGTATTTATATTGTACAATTGGTGGCGTAACCGTCAAAATGATGATAATGTATAATTTTTGAATAAACTTTTTTTTTTTCATACTTTTACTTCTGCGCCTTTGGATTATTTTACCCCTCTCCTAATTACCCTCTCTCAATTACCTTCTACCAATCACTTTCTCTTAATTACCCTCTCCGATAATTTGTCTAGCTGCGTTTTATATTACCCCACTCTATGCAAAATTTTAAATAATGAAAGAGGAGATTTTTTTTTACAACCGTCCTCGACTCGAGGTACCCTCTGATCGTGCGATCAGTACATTTTTCGCTTTGGCCGCAACAGCAGCAACGATTACGACAACGTCTACGATTACGTCTACGATTACGAATACGACAATGTATTACACCGAGAGAAATTGCTACAAAGTGCGTCGAATTGATTGCGGTAATGAACCCTCCTCATCTAACGAGTATTTTTTTATTATAAAAATTATTTACTTTAAAATTAATATATAGTAATATTCACGATTGTTCTTATTTAATTTCCAGCGTCCCACCGAAACGATACGTGACGCGCTTACTATGCAGGCGATACCCGCTGACCCGCACGGGATCCAAATATCTCGAGATCGGCGTGAACGTTGGTCCCGCGTAGTTTTGTGGAGATCATCGTAGGCGATAATCGAGGAGATGAATTGTCGATGTTGCTTGACACCTGGAAGGAACTCTGCGAGCATCGATGGACAATTCAGAATATGCTTCGCGATCGACCGAAGCAACCATACGACTGTTTGAACATAGGTTCGCTCACAGTGCGAATATGTTATATGAACGAAATGAAACTTGTGCGACTTGAATCTTTCGACGCACGTATGGCTATGACCGAGGCTACGTTCACGCGAATGTTGGATTTTGATGATTGCGTCGCTTTGAAATTCAACGTACTCACCAAAGCCCTACCGAAGATCGACGACAAATACGAGCAATTTTGTAAAATCGCTTCTGCATCAAGAAGTCGTACCGAAGCGGTGAGCGCTGTACGCAGCAGCGATTCCTTCGACGAACAACAAATTATAAATTGTGAACTGCTTGCGATTATAATAAATGTGTAAGAAAAAAAGTATAATGAAATATATTGTATCGCATATTTAGAAAATATATACTTTGTAGTCTTTATGTAACATTTTTAATTATTTCTATTCCATCCTTCATCTTCTTATAATTGTGAGGCGTAAGTCCACCTCGTGAATCCGCCTTGTTCGTATGTAACGTATGTTTCTGAGAGAGAAAGAAATAAGATAAGGAGGAGCGATTACCCGGGGGGGGTGTACAGCGTCACCCGCATTCGAATCGTATGAGCGCATAAAAGAATCGTTGATAAACGATAAGCGGCGCGAACGAGTGCGAGCGAGAGGGAACGATGGGGCGCATGATACTTTGCTTTCAACGGGTGCGAGCGAGAGGGGACGCTGGGCGCGCGACACTTGTGCGTTCAACGGGTGCGAGCGAGAGGAGACGATGGGCGGCGCGAACGAGTGCGAGCGAGAGGGAACGATGGGCGCGATACCTTGCGATCCGCCGCTTGCCGCCGCCGTCGCCGCCCGTTGTCGCCGCGACGCCACACGATCCTTTTTAAAAAAATCGCGACTCCTTTGAAAAAAATCGCGACTCCTTTGAAAGTCGCGATGCCGCATAAACATCGCTTTTTTTTAAAAATAATATTGCATTTCAAAGTTTTGATGTTGTTATTATTTTCTAAACAATTCGTTCCTAGAATCGCCGACACAGGGGCGATTTATAAATACCCACCCCCTCCCCGCATGACGTCATTACCCCTTGCCCTAGGTCTCACGGACCCAGAACCGTTAACACCCCCTCTCCCCGCATGACATCATTACCCCTCGCCCTAGGTCACATGGATACACTAACACGTAGTGATCCAGAACCGCTCCGTGCGTTCAACGGGTGCGAGCGAGAGGAGATGATGGGCGGCGCGAACGAGTGCAAGCGAGAGGGAACGATTAACACCCCCCTCCCCGCGTGACGTCATTACCCCTCGCCCTAGGTCACACGGATACACTAACACGTAGTAATCCAGAACCGCTCAGTATACATCTACTGAAGCGCAAATATAAAATAATTAACACAACAGTCGTCTATAAATGTAAAAATAAAAATGTATGTGTATATAAACGGTAAAAAACGGAAATCTGTACAAAGGGGTACGATGACAATCAGATAATTCTACTCGAGATCAATCTCGATGATCTCCGAGATCTTGGCCGTCGTTCTGGGAAAGACCCGATCAATTAACCTGATCGGAGCTAGGAAAGGGTGTTCCACCCCGGGATAAAAAACGAGGATGTTCTGATCAGGAGATGCCCTGCTGGCCTCTCTCCTGATCTCCTCAGGATCGAAATAGTCAGGGCCTATGGTGAAGGCCATTTCCGGGACAGGATCCGTCCACGGAATGCAAGTCCTCCGGAGGAGCTCGAGGAGAGGATCAACGATCACTCTCGGTTCCTCTTGCCCTCCGAGGAACTCCACACTTGAAGCGGGAGAAGGGGAATGTTCCGGGCTGTTCGGCTCCTGCCAAAAGACGATATCGTCCTCAACGAAGGAGCCGACCTTCTCGGGTTCCCCAGGATGTATTATCGGAGACGGGATGGGAGAGGAGCATGCTACAGGAGCAGCTCCAGGAGAGTGATCGGCAGAATTCAGAGAAATATCGGGAGTATAGGAAGGAGTAGTAGGGCGGAACTGCTCCGACTCAGGTTCAAATTCGCTCAAAGAGACATTCACTGGTGTCGGACTGGGAAGACGGGCCGGTTCCGCGGTAATGACTCTGTCTGGGGAAACCTCTTCTGGAGTCGGTGAATGCGGGGGAGCGGGTGGTTGAGGAGACCATGACCGCTCTCCTCTTCTACGGGGAGGCTCGGATTTTATCTCCCCTGGCGCCGCCGCAAGCAAAAATTGTACAAAAAAAAACTCTGTACAAGTTCGCGCAGATTCCTAATCTTTATATTTCGGCGCGCCCGGCTTTTCTTTATAGTACGGTTGTTTCTTGATTCCACTAAAATAGGATTTTAATTTAATATTTAAATTATGAATATTAAGGAGATAAATGTATAAGGGCAACTCGCCGTATTCTTTCTCCCGGTTCTATCCTTCCGCCCATCCAAACCTTCTCTCGGATTCACAATCGCTTGAAATCTCCTTTGAGTTCCGAGTCACAGATAGTCACCAGAATTTGGCGGCTTATCGCACCCATCTACTCGTGGAAGCTAAACATGCGAATTGCATAATCGGGAAGGCGGAAGACTTCAGAGATATTCCAAAGTTTCGACATGCGAACGGCACCCCCTCACTCTCCCGTAATTCATTTACTCAAAATATGTGTGACATCTTTTTTTATCCTCTTTTTATTTTTAGCGGAATCAAAAGATAAACAATGTAAAAACTTACTACTTGATGATCTTGATCTAGAAGTTGAAGCTCTTTTCCGTTGGCTCTTCACACTTAGACTTCCTTCACTAGTTATTTGGTGGCTTCTCTCTCACACACAAACACGTTCACTCGATTGAATTTTTAGAGACAATGAGAATGAGTCGCGCCAAAACACGTTGTTTTATAAGCTCGGGAAAGGGGAGGACCATTGTGGAGTTTCAGTCTTACTAAAAATTAGAATTTTATTTGCTGGGCTTGTTCCTCCACTTTTCCGTCTTCGCAATTATTGGTCGCCCTTCTATCAGTTTTCTTAATTTCTAAGTTTTCGCCCTTAGTTTCTAAATTTTGGTGAAGAGTTCCCGATATCCATTGGTCCAGGAGAAAATGTTTATAGGCTCCCTTCCACATGGCTTCAGTCCTTCCAAGCTTCCAGATAACAGATTTCAAAATGTTTAGATAACCCTTTTTATCGGCAGTGTGCAATTGCTGCCTGAATTTTTATAGTTTCCGCTCGCGTATCCTATCTTTATTATCGCAGGTGTTTTGCCTCTTGTTTTCCTAATTCCTAGGATCCACAGCGCAATCTTGATTTTAAAGAATTATTTTTCTTCCAGAATTTCCTTTGCCTACCGCCAGACATTTGTTGTTAATTTAAGACATTCCGAGTCCTTCTGAACTATTAATGTTTTTTATATATTTTGACAAGTCCCTTTGTTTCAATTTTTTTATTCGACATCTGTTGCCCAATCGTTTCAAGTTCCTTCTTTTTTATTTATACATCTGGCGATTCAGGATATTCTGTCAGTAAAAATTATTTTTCTGGAAGCTTAGAACCCTCTCCTTTGATACCAATACATTCGGTATACTTCTCTTTATCTACTTTATCAACCATGTGTCGGAAAAAGGAGATGTGGAGTTTACAGGACGTAACAAATATTTACGTACAATATCAGAAGATAGCTCAATAAATTTATTATTTAAAATAGAAACTTTTAGATTTTTTAATAAGTGGGGCACATCGGCAATAATATATAATTTACGATTCAGATTGCATGGATGTGTAATGTTATTTATAATTGTACAATGTCTACTAGCTGTAATGCCAAATGCTTTCCATAAAGCTTGGTTGCCAAATTCCATGTTGGAAGTAACAGCGTTTACTGTAAGTCCAAATGTTTTGGCTCTGTGAAGAACATCTATAATTATTGGTTGTAACAAAGCAATATTAAGGGGGGTTTCTAGTTTAGATCACGAGTTTTAACTTTATTTTTATGATTTTTTTTTTCCGAAAGTATTGAAGCAATCGATATGAAATTTAAAACGTATATTAATTCAAATCTTATCTATACTGTAGAATTTTTATATACACAAATCCTAATACACATTTTCTTAATTAATTAAAATATATATGTAAGAAAAAAAAACGGCGCTTCATGGTTGCCACGATTCTGGCCTTTCTGTTTATCTGAAACAAAAAAACAAAAAAGATTATTAATTAGTATGCCTGTGGTTATGGTCCGTACCAGAATTATTGAAAAATATTCATACAAAAAAAATTGACAGCATTTTGAAAATTAAGTTTCGATTTTTACGATTTTTTTTTCAATTTAAAGAGTTGTAAAAAATATTATTTTAATAGATATTAACTTGATCGTGGTAGGGACGATAGCCGCGAATGTGCTGAATATGTATAAAAAATTTCAGATCGATCGATAAAGTGGTTTTCGAGAAATCATGGCAACCAGTACGGAAAACATGGTTTCGAGAAAAACGCGTTTAAAGTTTTACGGACTAAATTCATAGAGAAAAATGTTACTTACCATCAATCAGCTATTCCCGGGTCGTACAAATATCCTTCCTCCTGCTCGTAAAAGCTGTTTAACGTTAATTTTTTCTCTCTGCGATGAATTCTTTTTTCAAATTCCGCCAGTCGTTGCTCCGCGCGAGTTATGCGATGTCGGTTTCTAAGCGTTGCATACGTTTCAGCATGGTGTCCAACTTTTATGCCCATCACATTTAATATTTTTTAAATTGGCATAAAGCCCTCATTAAAAATAGTAACAGCCAAAAAAGTCGAAATTTCAATAATTTTTGGCCCAGAATAAAGATGTTTAGGAGCGAAAGTCCAAATTAAAGAATTTAAAGACTCGTTATTTTGCGTTTCTGCTCCTAAACAGCGTTCCAGCAACTCGTCAGATGATAGTTCTTCGTAAATGGGCTTAATTATTTCTAAAACATTATCTCCAAGAGGCAGATTGTCATGGTGAAAATTTTCAAGTGTTGATTCGGCTTCGGCTTTACGCCATTTACACCAACTGTCTGTACCGGCAGGGCAGTTCTGATGCTGAGGCTTTTCATCGGTAGAACTCTTATAATAGTATGTTGCCCATATTTCCTTTTTCATTTCTTCTATAGAGTTTGGGTGTCTACGTATAGCTAAGCCATAATAAGTTGATAGTTCGCTTATTATTTTGTCTGTCAGTTTTCCGACACCTTTGCCGCCAAGACCCTTATGATTTTTTTTCGCATTACGAAGTCTCGTGCCCATTCTCTTTTGTACGTGACCGACGCATTCTTTCTTTGTTATAGTAACTTCATTTTCATACGGATTCATATTTAAGATTCCTCTGAAGGTTTTGCTATCTCCGTCTCCTATATAATTCGTGTACATTACTCCATACTTCTGTTTCAATCTTGCAAACATATCTGTGATAGCGTCCACCTCCATTTTACCTGCACTGCCAATATGATTTATGGAGCACGATTCTTTGTGAGTTGCATACCAATCTTTGTAATCTTTAATATTTTCATTTTTTTTATTGTTCCATAAATTGCAAGCTTGGCAAAAACTAGATTTATTAACGGCATCGATTACTTTGTTTGAGTATTTGCCAATTAGAGTCGATACACCAAATAAAGATGAAAAGCCTCTTTTTTTCCACGTACCGTCTCCAGAAACTGTTAAATGAGTTGCAATATTTCCTGCATTTTCATTTTTCTCCTTCTCTTCAACTGCCTTTTGTAAGATGCAGTTGTATATTGCAGATGATGCCACGTAGATATTTTCCAGGCACGCATAATAAGTATTTGTTGCCATTCCTTGGCAAATATCCATTAACCCGCAAAATAAATTCAAACCTTCTAATCCAACATCCAAAAGTCGAAAAACTAATACAATTCGGCGGTTTATTTCAAATGCCTTGTCAATTAACGGCGATGAATCGATATACGTTTCCTTGCAACTGCAACTCACGCAAATCTTGAATCCCAATCCACGATGTGATGACGGAGAGAACTCAATTTTTTTCTTGCAATCTTTACAAATTACAAGAGAGGCTATTGTTGCAAAAACTGAGAAAAAATTTATAATACAATAACCACATTCCTTTGAAACAGGGAAATCGATATTTCTTGAAGTGCTCAGTTTTTCCGCCGATGTACTAGCAAACGTCGAATCCTGCTCATATGTATGCTGATTGCCTCGAAAGTTTCGTTTTTTTTGACGACTTGCACGAGCCGCTTGATTTCTCGAGCCTTTTCGATCCATTTTTAACGATATTTTTTACTTGTATCTGCTCGCTTCAACGGTCAAAACCGAACTGAGAAAGCAAACGCTCTTTTCGTTTTAGATGTTTTGCTCGATAGTACACACATAAAGAACCTTGTTCTACCAGTTGCTTACCTAAGTATAACGTTACCTGACTCAACCGAAATATAATACAACAATAGGCGGCTGCCTCACGCATTACAAGGGTCACGGAGATATGTGCTCCGGGCGCTCCGTTTTGCGCTGCGCCGCAAGGCCAGACGAGGGAATGTTCCGGCGTGCATAGAAGGGCCCCCGAACTTCGGATCGATAAATCCTTTTGCGTATATATTTTCTAAACTATATACTTGCAAAATATGCAAAAAAATCGATTTTTTTGACCCGCTAAACTAGAAACCCCCCTTAAACCCATCCCCCGTAAAATAATATTCTATTATCTGTTTCCACCGACATGCAATTCCACTCAACATAAATACCATAGCGTGAGATGCTATACCTGTATGTTCTGGAAAAGTTACATCTCCAATATAATTTTGAGATAAAGTATCAAAACTTCTGTCTGATGAAATACTAATTTCATCATATACTAAACAAAATTCCTTATCAATTTCATTCCAATTCGCTACCTTTACTTTCAAAAAGTTGAAGACGTCATCCGAAATCCTGCTGTCAAATTTAAAGTTTTCTAGTTTTCTTCATAATGTACGAATTCCTTTACCCTCCTGGAAAAGGAATATTTTGGCGACAAAGTTTTTCATAACCATTCACACCACAAGAAAATCTTAATCGAAGTGCTTTTTCAATAGACTCATTATTCCATTTCTGCATATTTCGATTTGTTCGAGATTCTCCCAAATTATTTTACAAGAATTATATAGCCTGTAATTATTTCGTCGGCTCACTTTATTTCGTCGGCTCACTTTATTTCGCCGACTTCGTCGCCGTTATGTTTTTATAACTTCTTGTTTTTTCCTTTCTTTTGTCGGCATTGTTGATCTCGCGATCGTTGGCCTCAGCGCCAGGCTAATGCTCAATGCCAAATATACAGAGGCACTTGGTAATTCGTATGTATATTGTGTCTTAATGTGTCTTTAACCTCCGAGCATGTTCTTGAAGGCATGAGTATATAAAAAGGGAGATCGCGTCTCACAGCAGGTAGTACAATTAAAAATTCGATCGGAAGCGGAGTTCACCGCATGCAGTCCAACGTTGTATCAATTCTGAGATCGCTAGTCTCAACTCTTTCGTTTTCGTCGCGCTTCGACGATTCGTATTTACGTGTTTTTTTTGTGACGAGAATCTTACTTTCGGAAATAAACTCTTTTGTAACGTGGATCGCACTTTTTCTTTTCCTCGTATTTCGGACTGAATTTTTGGGAAGGAGATTCCCGGTCGAATACACAACACGATTATTGTTTAAAACTCTAATTTGATCATTGGTAAATATTTTTTGTATATTTTTAACCAAGGCTGTGTAATAAAATTTCTTCTCATCTTGTTTTTTTTTTATTTTTATTATCTTCAAAACACGTTGTACATTAACTGAACGATTGCGATAACATCTCAGTTTCACAGAATTTTGTTTCATAATGCGAGATTGTTTATTTATTATTTCTTGTTGTTTTTTTTTATTGTCCGTATCATATCTTGCATTGTATTATCGTTAATCAGTGGATTCTTCTCAGTAGGGAATAAACACGGGTTCTAACCCAGGAGCGTTGAGGGAGGCGAGGGGACGGGGAAAAAATTCGCGATGAGAGGAGCGCGGGGAGAGGTAGCCGTAGGTGGGAAGAAACCCGGGGGGTATCTGTCACCCATTCATTCCCCCGGTCTCTTCCCACCTACGGCTACCTCTCCCGCGCTCCTCTCATCACGGATTTTTTCCCCGTCCCCTCGCCTCCCTCAACGCTCCTGAGTTAGAACCCGTGTTTATTCCCCTTACAACACCCCGCGCTAGCAACCGCCGTTAATATATATTACAAATAAAATAAAATAAAAAACTTACGTTTTTTTTAATTTTGCCGTATTTTTTTCACCGGCGGCAATTCGCTGTCTACAAAGGCGAATCGTTTCCCGTGGGTGCACAAGTTCATTCGTTTGTCTATAACGTATCCACTCGTCACCCACGGGATTTTCGGGAACAGAACGAGGGGTTCTGTCGAACGTTAATGTCTCCCCAGGTTTGCACTCACCACGAATGTGGTTATCGTAGTATAGACTCAATTGAGCTGAACTGTTTTTTTGGTGTGTGCTACACTACACTCCGCCTGCACTAAACGGGGTGCGATTCCCCAACTCGCGGTGCGCAAGAATATGCAATAACGATGCACACTTTTTTTCCATTTAAAAAGTCTCTTAATTAGACGTGTTACACTTGAAAAAATCAGCATACGACTGGCAGGCGACAGTTACGAGCTCACTGCAGACAGTCAGAAAGAAAAACGAAAGCATTTTTTTATCAACAGCAGTCCCGAAGGTATGACATATACTCGTGAGAATCTTTACAGCGTTTAGCACGTTTGAAACTTAAGATGCATTCTATTACACAATGAGAGATTAAGAAATTATTTCATTTAAAAGATGTATCTCGAAAATGTGACATATACTTACGCAAATCTTTTTACATTTAATTCCGAGTTTTTAAAGAAATATGTATGAGATCAATCAATCAATAGTTCATGGATATTGGGGGAAAAATGCAACAATAAAAATTTTTTTTAATATAAACATTTTAATTATATATATTTATTATAAAATATAACATTATTTGTATATTTTGACGGCAATAAAAAATGTTTTAATATAATATAATATAATATAATATAATATAATATAATATAATATAATATAATATAATATAATATAATATAATATAATATAATATTACTTTCGCGCTCCGAATACTAGAGCTAGCAGCTCACAATCAACAATTTGATTCCCATCATAGCAATCGCTAGCATGTATCGCGCTTACAACCTCGTCACGAGTTTTAGCAGTGGAAGCGATGCTAGCAAATTGTACAAATTTCGAATCAATTATTTTAAGAAAAAATGTTAATTTATTAAACGCCAATGTAATACACTCATCAAGATCAATCATTTTAAGAAATGTCGATTCCATCATCATTAAGCATTTGCCAGCTGATTCAAACCGCAAGACATCCATGCCATTAAAGTTGCGTAGTATGGCTGTCAACGCACCGAGGTACACGAAGTCTTGAGGATTTTTAAAATCGTTGTGGAGCAAACTTAAAATGTTTGCATGATACTCGCAGAGTGATTTCCAAGCCTCGAGAGATAGCGGCATTTCCAATCCTCGATTATCGCCAATAATAATTTCCACATAACTTGGTGTTCCAACATTAACACCAATTTCTAAATATTTAAAGCTTGTAGCCGTCAATGCATATCGCTTACATAGAATACGGATTGCATGATCTTTAGATGAGCTAGTGTAAAAACAAAAAATGACCATATAAAGTTTTTATTAAAAAAAAATTTTTTTAGTTAGAAAAATTAATACTCACTCATTATTTACACATGATGTGCTAGATGCATTAGCTGGCGTGTAATAATTCATATTACACGCATATGATGTAGTATTAGCTGGCACATTAAATTCCATATTTGTATATGATGTAGTTGCTGTATTACTTGGCACATAAAAATCCATCACATTAAGAACGGTAATAACAGATCAGTTTGATGCGCGTGTTACATTTAATGTGATATAATTGTTTCGAGATTTTATATATATATATCCCCACCACTAATAAGAAATGCATCAATTAAGTGGGGGGATTAAATCTTCAAATTGTGTAAGTTTTGTTCCTAGGCAACACACACAGGACACATGTTGCATGGAATTATCATATACATTGGAAGTCCACAATTACCACATGATCTACCACATAATGCGTTTTGAGTATCAATTTCATGTTTGCGAATGGCAATCATTGGCCCACTCACATCAGCTAAATTAATCATACATGGTGCACATACTGCAATAGCTTCACTAGGTGTGCAATAATAAAAAGACAACATACAATGTTTAGTACGTCCATTAAGCGCGAAAAGTTGTGGTGAATCTATTTTTCGAGAAATACAATCTTCGAGATCTTCACTTTGATCACTCATATAATCACTATCGTTGGGCAATCCAATATCATCCTCATCAGATAAATCCATTAATTCTCCATTGTCATTTACAGCATTTAAATCAGCCATATTCTCTTAACACAAAATATAAATTTAGTGAACTGTCACCCGATGGTATTTATATA
Organism: Cardiocondyla obscurior; assembly: GCF_019399895.1. Lineage (NCBI taxonomy): Eukaryota > Metazoa > Arthropoda > Insecta > Hymenoptera > Formicidae > Cardiocondyla > Cardiocondyla obscurior. The sequence goes on along the minus strand of NC_091879.1, from coordinate 4,678,421 downwards.
GATCACATTTGTAGGTAATAGTGGGGATCACAAGCATTAGTCTTAAAATAAAAAATGATATCATAAAGATTGCATCAGAAATGCAAGATTTGCGGGCACCACACGTGCTACTGCATTGCATTGGAAATGCAAGATTTGCAGACGCCGCACGTGCCAGTTATCTCAGGCAATGGTGTGGATTACAAGCGTTTAGTCTTAAATGAAAAAAAAACAGTGATTTTATATAGGCGATAATGTTATGAAGATTGCATCAGAAGCGCAAATTTGTAGGCGCCGCTATACACATGTGCTGAAAAAAATACTAAGCAAAAATTTGTAGACGCCACATGTATGTCACTTATCACTGTCGAAAAGGTCCGTAAATAAAAGGCCGCGCAACTTGAAAAGTACAAGAGTTTTATTTAAGAGAATACATCCGTCTTGGTAGAGCGATCGGAACGGAATAAAGACAATGAGATAGATAATGAATAATGAGGATAGGATCATAAAAGAATAGCCGAGAAGTCACGTAGCGCGAATATTGATATGTGTGACTCACGGGTAACAAAATCTAAGATAGCTAACAAAGACCTTGAGTTCGTTGATTCAAGACCTTATTCCTGACACCCCTCCTATCGACGTACTCACTAAATTTAATTGTTTTATACAGCGGTAGTGTTTAATTGTCGATAAAGGTTTGGTAAGTATATCCGCCGTCATTGAGTCTGTGCTCGTATACGTAATTTTGATTTCGCCCTGTTCCTGGACTTCTTTAACAAAATGATATCTCAAATCGATATGTTTACTCTTACAATAATGTACGGAATCTTTACTTAATACTATCGCACTTTGATTATCGCAATAAATTGTAGTACAATTATCGTAACAATTTGATAGTTTCATGTGTCGCAATAGTCCTTTCAAGTAAATAGTTTCTCTCGTGACTTCAGACAATCCCATGTATTCGGCCTCCATGGTCGATAATGCCACAGAACGTTGTTTCTTTGCTTGCCAGCTGATCGGTCCGTTTGCTAAAATCACGACACTTCCTGTAAAAGATCTTCGGTCATCGATGTCACTGCCCCAGTCAGCGTCGACGTATGCATGTAATTTATTGCTATCCGTTTCGTAAATAATACCTAAATTCGCAGTTTCCTTAAGATAGCGTAGGGCTCGTTTCGCTAGTTTCCAATGTGGTAGTCCAGGTTGAGAGCAGAATCGGCTCAACATGCTTGCGGTGAATGCCAGGTCGGGACGAGTAGCGTTGGCTAAATAGATTAGTCCACCGACCAGTTCCCTGTATGGTGTATTTTGCATCTTTAAGAATTCCTTTTCTGTTTTTGGTCGATCTTCTTTGGTGATCTTGACGCCTTGTTCGATGGGGGTTGATGCTGGCTTGCAATCTTGCATTTCAAACTTCGCGAGCAAGTCGTTGATGTACCTGGTTTGAGTAAGTTTAATTTTTCCTGTGGGCCCGTCACGTTCTACGTTTACACCTAAAATATTACTTAATGGGCCTAAGTCGTTCATCTTGAACATCTGCTGCATTTGTTGTTTTCTTTCATTTAATTTATGAATATCGCGCGAACCTATTAATAAGTCGTCAACATAGACAATAATTATCACGTCGCTTTCTGCATCGCTGTCTACATATACACATGGATCCGTTTGAGTTTTCTTCATGCCGATGCTTGACAGGTAAGTATCCAGCTTCTTATACCATTCACGGCCAGATTGCTTTAGGCCATAAAGTGGCCGTTGTAGAGAGCATACTTTGTCCTCTTGACCCTTGATTTCGAGACCTTCCGGCTGGTTCATGTAGATGGTTGTGGACAGGTCCCCTTGGACGTATGCGGAGATGACATCCATATGGTGTACGTGCATTTTATTTTGAACACTTGCAGCTAAAAAGGTGCGAATAGTTTCAAATCTTGCTACGGGTGAGAAAACTTCTCCGAAGTCTATTCCTTTTCGCTGCTCATTTCCGCGTACTACCAGTCTTGCTTTATAGCGGTCAATTTCTCCGTTTTGCTTGCGTTTTAACTTAAATACCCATCTATTGGATAAAATTTTAGCGTCCTGCGGACGTTCCACAAGCGTCCATGTATTATTTTGTATGAGTGAATTATAGTCATCTTCCATCGCTGCTAGTCATAAATCTTTATCTTCCCTGTTGTAAATGTCTTCTACGCTGTCGGGTTCATCGAGATCCTTTTTGTAGGTAAGATTAGCTGCCTCTTGGAATAATTTTCTTGGTCTTCCTGGTCGGCCGGTTCGTTGGACTCGAGGCCGTCCGGGACCTCGTTGGTAAGTATCTCGTATTCCTTCGTTTTCGAAGGATTCCACCTTCGGTGAGGTCGCATAATCTTCCGTGTTGTCTTCTTTGATGTCCTGCTTTTCAGTCTTGGAGACTGTTGAATGTGGTGTTTCCTTCTTCGCGTGTTGCTCGACGGTTCCCAGGATATCTGTAGGTGCTTCAAAGTAATCATTGGTTCGCCTGTTTTCTTTACTTAATTTTTCATGAAAACGAACATCTCTTCGTTTAATAACTTTTCTAGTCTTTGGTTTCCAAAGGCGATAAGCCTTTGATTCTTCAGAATATCCGACTAAAATGTATTCTTCTCCTTTGAGTTCAAATTTATTGCGTTTACCTTCTTTGTTCAAGGCGATTACTTTGCTTCCAAAAATGCGCATGAAACCTACGTATGGTTTCGTGCCGGTCCATGCTTCCGTTGGTGTAATGTTCCCAAGTTTTCTTGATGGGCATCTATTTCTTATAAATGCAGCTGTGTTTATCGCTTCGGCCCATAAGCTTTTTGGTAGATTTGATTGTATCAGCATGCAGCGAGCCATTTCCACAAGAGTGCGGTTCGCTCTTTCGGCGATTCCGTTTTGTTGTGGAGTGTATTCCACACTTAATTGTCGTCCAATACCTTCGGTTTCAAGATATTCGGTGAATTCCCTTGATACATATTCTTTGGCGTTGTCGGTGCGGATCTTTTTGATTGGGCAACCGGTTTCTTTTTCAACTCTTTTCTTATAAATCCTGAAAGCGTTCAGAATGTCTCAGCGCTTCTTTAGCATGACCACTTGCGTATATCTTGTGTGATCGTCTATAAATGTTGCGAAATATTTCGCTCCTTCTATGGATTCAACGTTAAAGGGACCACAAATATCTGAATGTATTAATCCGAGTTTTTCTTTGGAGTGGCTCGTCGACTCGGTATACGGTAATTGATGGATTTTCGCTTTGTCGCATACTTCACAGTTTAATTTTTCTCGTATGGGCTCCATGCTCATGTTTTGGACCATTTCTTCTCGTTTCAGTTTATTGAGATCCTGATAGTTCAGATGTCCATATCTCTCATGCCATCTAAGTTGTTTTGTGTCTTCCGGGGTAGAATCCAGTGCGGTGACATTGTTCGCATCCATACGTGCGGGGCTCGTAACGTATAAATGGCCTTGCCTCTTTGCTCTAATTGCCACAGTTCCATCTTTGCGCTTGACTTCTGCAAAGTCTTTAGTAAATACAACGGTATAATCGTTGTCCGTCATGCAAGATATTGAAAGCAAATTGTTCCGAAATTCAGGAACTAAGAGGGTATCTTGTAATTTTAGATGGCTTACTGCGTTTCCTCTAGATTTTACATTTAGCTTTACTGTGCCTGTTCCGGCTGGCCTCATGCTTTGGTTGGTTGCAGTAAATACTTGGCAGCTCGCGTCTTCAGTTAGTTGAAGAAATTTCTTCGGATCGTTGCACATATGACGCGTGGCTCCGCTGTCCAGGCACCATTCATTTGAGTGATGCGCTTCCAAGGAGAGTACGGCCGCAGACATCGCATCCTCCGCGTTTGCTTTGTGCGTCTGTCTCTTTTCGCTTCTGCAATCCGCTGCACGGTGTCCTACTTTGTCGCATTTAAAGCATTTTCCTGAAAACTTTAATTTATTTTTAGAATCCCGCGGGTTTTGCTTAACATATTTATTAAATGATTTAAATTTGTCTTTAGCAATTAATGCGTCGTTTTCCTCTTGAGTGCTGTGATTGGTATCTCGTTCTTTTTGTCTTGCTTCCTCTTCTATCAGTTTGGATTTCAGAGCTTCTACGTTTGGTATAGCATCACGTGATTCGATGGCAATGCAAAAGTTTTCATATTCAGAAGGCAGAGAATTCAGAATCATTATAGATTGCAGCTCGTCGGGTATGTCTATTCCTGCTTCTTTTAATTTTTCCGAAATGTCACAAAAAGAGCTAATGTATGACGTCATGCTCTGTGCCGAATCTTTTCGCATGCGGTAAAGCTTTTTGTATAAGCTGGCTTTCCTTACCGGACCCCTTGACTCATATAGTTGCACTAGTAGGTTCCATGCCTCCTTTGCTGACTCGGCTCGTTTGATATGGCTCAGTTGACTGCTCTTGACACTCAGGGTTATCAGCGCCAAGGCCTTCTGGTCCTTTGTTGTCCACTCAGTTTGATTCTGCTCCGTTTTTACTACCGCTCCACTTGCGTAGGGCCACAATTCGTTGCAGATCAGCACACTCTTCATCATGAGTTTCCATGATTCAAAGTTTGCACCGTCTAGTTTTTCAATGTTTTGTGCACTTGACATCGTTGCCATAATTTTTATTACTGAGCGCACTCACAAACAGTTTAATTGGCTTGTTATGAATTTTGCGGCACTCGCGTATAGCACTCTGGGTCCATAACCTGTCGAAAAGGTCCGTAAATAAAAGGCCGCGCAACTTGAAAAGTACAAGAGTTTTATTTAAGAGAATACATCCGTCTTGGTAGAGCGATCGGAACGGAATAAAGACAATGAGATAGATAATGAATAATGAGGATAGGATCATAAAAGAATAGCCGAGAAGTCACGTAGCGCGAATATTGATATGTGTGACTCACGGGTAACAAAATCTAAGATAGCTAACAAAGACCTTGAGTTCGTTGATTCAAGACCTTATTCCTGACAATCACAATATGCACGTGCAAAACTGCTAACATTAAAAAAAATATAAAATTATCAGGCGGCTTCCAGTGTTTCATCTGTTCTCCATCGTTATGAAGGTTAATACTTAAAATGCTGACATAATCGCTATGAATTCATTGAACTTACTTAAAAATGTAAACGTAGCAGTTTGTTATATACCACATATAAAACTGTGGAGCATACATCACATTTTATCATTTAGCATATTGAAATCTCGAGAATAAAATGGATCGACGAGAGCAACAGTTGACAGCGCAAGCAGATCGATTAACTTTAGAAGAATTTAATGCATGGAATCAGCAATGTGAAGAATATATCGAATTATTGGAGGACCAGGGCGAAATAAACGTGCAAGATTATCAATCGGTGCGAAGCAATCATTAGTTGCATGTATTGCACGTATCGAAAGTTTAAGAGATTTAACAAAACAACGTTTCATTCATGTGGGTGCTGGACATAATACAAAAAATAAAGAACTTCGATGGCGTGAAATTGACACAGCTTTTGAAAGCCGCATATTAACTGGTGTGGTAATTAATTCAAATTATATCGAGCCTCGCAAATTTCTGGAAGATGCGCAAGACATTGTATTAAAACATGTGCAAAATGTTATGCATAAACATAACAATATAAAAATTAATGTTGTATTTAATGGTGAATTTGTAGCTAACAATAAAACTGCAAATAAAAGTGTGTGCACAAAAAACTGTGAACTCTTTCGTTCAAGTAATCTACAAGAGTGGTACGAGTCACGCATTATCGAGCCTATTCTCACATCCTTGGATGAATTTCAAGAACGTGACAGCGGGTGGGCACTGTCGCGTATACATAATTTGATGATAAATGTAAATAAACACAATCCATTACATGCTGGGTGCCATGTGATATTACCACAGGAAATTAAAATGAAAAGAGCTGTGATAAATATACAATCTGCTGACAATGCATGTTTCGCATGGTCAGTGGTAGCCGCTCTATACCCAGCCGAGAAACATGTGGATCGAATAATATCATATCCACATTATGCAACAGTGTTAAATCTTGAAGGTATTGAGTTTCCAATAACTATGAAACATGTTAAAAAATTTGAAAATCTTAATAATATTTCCATCAACATATATACGATTGAGAAGAAAAAAATTCTACCAATACAACTCACAGATAAAGTACGAGAGAGACACATTCATTTGTTGTACACACAGCGAGATAATGATGTTGGACATTTTTCATTGATAAAAAATTTATCACGTCTTATAAGTTCACAGCTTAGTAAAACAAAGAAATATTTTTGTGATCGGTAAGTATAAAATGTAAGTAAAAAATGTTTTTTTCTTTTATACAATAAAAAATTTTTAATGCATTTATATTCTTTATTCCAGATGCTTACATTACTTTAGTTCAAGTGAAAGATTAATGGTACACAGCGTAGATTGTGGAAAAATTAATGAGTGCGCAATTATATTACCATGTGATGAAAAAAAATGGTTAAGTTTTGACAACTATACTAGAAAGGAACGAGTTCCATTTGTGGTATATGCCGATTTGGAATGCACCCTAGAAAAAACGAATGCTGACTCTACCACATCTACATGTGCACACCAACATCATAAAGTTTTTAGCATAGGGTATTATGTATGCTGTTCATACAACAAGTCGCTATCAATGTATCGGTTTCATCGCGGTAATAACTGTGTCGCATGGTTCGCCGAGGAACTTAAAAATTTAGCACATAATGTAAAAACAATTTTATCAGCTAATGTACCCATGGCTAATTTTACACGAGACGAGTTGGAAAATTTTAACAAAGCTACACATTGTCACATATGTGAAAAACCATTTGTATCAGATGACATACGAGTCCGCGATCACTGTCACTTAACCGGTCGATATAGAGGACCAGCACATTCAAATTGTAATATAAATTATATGGATTCGAATTGTATTCCCATAGTTTTTCATAATTTATCGGGTTACGATGCACATTTTATTATCAAAGAAATTGCAACTGCCTATGAAGGAACTATAGAACTGCTTCCCATAACGAAAGAGAAATATATATCATTTACAAAAAATGTTAGAAGCACCACCGATAATAGAAATAATTGTATAAAATTAAGGTTTATTGATTCATTTAAATTTCTAAATACAAGTCTTGAGAAGTTAGCATCATTTCTAAGTAAAGATAAATTGCGAGTGTCGCGATATGAATTTTCTAATCTAACTAATGAAAATTTTGATTTATTAACACGTAAAGGAGTCTTTCCATATGAATATGTTGACAGTATTGAAAAATTGGAAGATGTATGTTTGCCTCCACGTGAATCATTTTACAGCTCATTGACTGATGATACAGTATCCAAAAATGATTATGCACACGCTATAGATATCTGGCAACGATTCTCAATTCAAACGCTCGGAGAATACAGTGATCTGTATTTAAAAACTGATGTCTTGTTATTAGTTGACATATTTAAAAACTTTAGAGACAGCTGTATAGCGAGTTACAAACTTGATCCCGCATATTATTACACTTTACCAGGTTTTACGTGGGACGCGATGTTAAAACACACGGGTGTAAAATTTGAACTTCTTACTGACATTGATATGGTTATGTTTATTGAACGTGGTATACGCGGCGGTTTAAGTCAATGCTCAAGCAGATATGCATGTGCCAATAATAAGTATATGCAGTCATATGATTCATCAAAATCATCAACATATTTAATGTATTTTGATGTTAATAATTTGTATGGATGGGCGATGTGTCAACCGCTACCATATGCCGATTTTCAATGGGTTGACAATGTTTCTAATTTCGATGTGATGAGTGTGCCACTAGACTCACCCAATGGTTATATTTTCGAGGTTGATTTAGAGTATTCACAACGTTTACATGATGCGCATGCCGACCTGCCATTCTGTCCAACGCGCGATAAGCCACCTGGTAAGCGACAGGACAAGCTTCTCGCAACCTTATATGATAAGAAGCGTTACATCATTCATTATCGCAATTTACAGCAATGTATTAATCATGGACTGCATCTTACAAAAATACATCGCATATTACAATTTAAACAATCCCCATGGCTACGTGTTTATATAGAACTTAATACTAAATTTAGAACGCTTGCAAAAAATAATTTTGAAAAAAACTTGTATAAATTAATGAATAATGCAGTATTTGGAAAAACTATGGAGAACGTGCGTAATCATGTTGATGTAAGGCTCGTAACACATTGGGGGGGACAGATTTGGTGCTGAGGCATTGATCTCGAAACCGAATTTTCATAGTCGTAGCATTTTCGCCGAAAATCTGGTAGCGATTGAAATGCGTAAACTTGAAGTGAAATTTAATAAACCGATCTATGTTGGAATGTGCATTCTGGACATATCTAAAACATGTTTATATGAATTTCATCATGAGTACATGCAACCTCTTTATCAAAATAAATGTAAAATTATGTATACTGACACAGACAGTCTTATATATCATATAGAGTGCGAAGACGTTTATGAGATTATGAAACGTGATATTAATAGATTTGATACAAGTGATTACGCTTGTGACATAGTGTATGGTATTCCACAAGTCAATAAAAAAGTACCAGGTTTGATGAAAGATGAAAACAATGGAGCGATCATGACTGAATTCATTGGACTTCGAGCAAAAATGTATGCATTACGAGTAGATGGTAAAAAAGATACAAAAAAGATTAAAGGTGTTAAGAGTAATGTTGTCGCCAAGAAGATAACGTTTGATGATTACACACGATGCTTGAAGGAGGAAATAGAAATGACGCGTCAGCAAACATGTATAAGATCTAAGCTGCACGAAGTGTATACTATACGTGAGGAAAAAACTGCTTTAAGTCCATATGATGATAAACGATATATTATACAGGATTCTATTGAAACATTACCATGGGGGCATTATAAAATACCGTTGTAAAAAAAAATTTTATATATTATACATTATACATTATACATTATACATTATATATTGTAAATAAAAAAATTTTTTTAATTATATAAAATTCTTATAAAACGTTATTCTTGCATATCCATGAGTTATGTGAATTATTAAATCCCAGCCACTTTACATAAACATTATTTCCTTGTTTTCGTAACACTTTTTCAACAAGATATACATCAGGATTATTTACATGAAGAAATTCCTGTTCATAGAATCCTCCGGCGATAGGTTTTCCACAAGAATCTTCCAACAAGTACGTCACAGGATTAGTTTTTTGCACTTTGACGATTGTAAATACTTCCGTAGTCCAATTTGGTGTATAGCCTTTTTCAAATATTGTTTTGAATTTGCTAACACGTACTGAATCACCAGTTTTAAACCGTTGTTATATCCCGAGCCCTTAGCAACAGAGGCTCGGGAATAACGTCGGAATGTCGCACGCGCGCGACCGTTTAGCTTGATCGGCAGAATACCGCCGATCAAGGTAACCCGGCATTTCCGGCCGGGACGCGAAGTCCGAGGCCAGTCGCGGTTGCCACCCGCGATTCCGCTGATTGCTATGATTTTTGGCATAGCAACAGTAGGAGATATATAGGGGCAGCCGCGGCCCGGACAGTCAGTCGCTAACCAGAATCTCGTGTGAAATCTTTAATTAATCGACAAGTGTAAAAAAGGAAGGAAGGAAATAAAGAAGTGAACAAGAAATATCAAAGAGGCGACTTTATTCTCCCAAAAACATAAGTCTCTCCGGAGAACGAACCCCACAGCACCCTTGCGGTGTAACAATTGGTGGCAACGGTGGGATTCGCCCCCCGGAGTTTAGTCGCCCTTGTGTCGGCGCCTTCCGTCTATTGGGCGTCCGACTGGTAATGCGGGACCTCTGCAACAAACAAATAAAAAATCTGTGAAAATTCAACTTATGAATGAGAAGATAGAAAAAGACCACAAGCAAGGGAGAGCCGGACGTGCAACCTGAGCATCCCCTGACCAGCGTAACTACGAGCAGCAGCCACGCAGATAAGCAGCCACGCAGATAAGCAGCCACGCAGATAAGCAGCCACGCAGATAAGCAGCCAAGCAGACCGAATACGAGATAGAGAAGCATACGAGCAGCCAAGCTGAGAACATCGCGACTCATCAGCTATCAAGCAGCATGCTGTTACCGGCGTTATTGTAAGTTAGTTATATACATATTTGGGAATCTCACTAACTCGCGGGATAGGGAATGCGCAGGATAGCAAAATAACCCAAGAATAAAAGTACCATCAATAAAGTATATTTCACCAATATAAAACCAATATAAAAAGGAATTCAGACGATGACAAAGGAAATAAGAAGATTCGATACAAAGTTAAATGAAAATCGTCGCGTGCGCGCGGAACGACTTCGAGTGCTGGACTGACGCTCCGACGCGTCGCCAGCAAGGAAGCGCAAGAGGAAGTCTCTTTGTGGCTTATCAGCCCTTTGTTAAAGACGGGACTTCCCGATGCATCACGCGAGCTGATGCAATGCTGCGTCAGCGGAAGCTGACGAAAGAGCTTCCAGAAGGTATGAGATCCAGGGTCCAGGGTCCCGTTGCCAAGCAGGGCTGTTGCTAGGCAAGGGAGAAGATAGTGCGCGGCACTATCAATTGCTTGCGCCGACGGCCGGCCGCAGGTGATGCCGGTACCGTCATCCGTCGAGGTGCGGGCAAATCCGCACCCACATCCACTCCGCCCCTAGAGAGCTGCTCCGAGGGAGATGCGAAAGTCACAGTCCTTGAAGGTGGTGAAGGAGCTGATAATGTCCTGTCCGGATCCGCGGAGGTTGATTCGTTTTCAGCGTCGCCGACATCAGAGAAGGCGGGCTTCAGGCAATCCGTTGAGACTGTTTTCTCAACGCCGTCCACAAGGATGACAAAAACTTTGGGGTTGAGGCGAGAGACGATCGGATGCGGTCCGGTGTAAGGAGGCTCAAGAGGTCGCCGGATGGTGTGTACTCTCTTGAAGACGTGAGAGCAGGTTTCCAGGTCTCGAAAGTGGAATGGGCGTCTTGAAGAATGGTCCGAAGCCGGAACTGGGCATATGTTCTGCATGAGGTTCTGAAACTTATTGAGAAAGACACGGGGATTAGCAGAAAGAGAACGAGAGGTGAAAAATTCTCCTGGTAGTCGCAGGGTTGTCCCAAAAAGCATCTCCGATGGAGAGGCCTGTAGGTCCCTCTTGATGGCAGTTCGTAAGCCAAGAAGTACGGTTGGGAGAACTTCTGGCCAAGGTCGCTGGTTGTTGCACATCAGGGCCGCCTTCAAGGTCCGATGAAAGCGTTCGATCATCCCGTTGGATTGCGGATGATAGGGCGTTGTCCTGATTCGTTTGGAGCCAGTGATCCGAGCGAGAGAGCTGAAGAGGGATGACTCGAACTGCGTCCCTTGATCCGAGGTAATGGTCAGCGGAGTTCCAAACTGGCAGATCCAATGGTTGAAGAAGGCGTCCGCGACAGTATCAGCTGTCATATTCCTGAGAGGAATAGCCATGGGCCATCTCGTGAATCTGTCTATAATTGTGAGACAGTATTGAAAATCCTGGCACAGAGGAAGCTTGATGAGATCGACGTGCACGTGCTCGAATCGATTATCCGGGCAATCGAACTCTTCAAGAGCGGTACGGTTATGTTTTCCTATCTTCGAGCGTTGACAAGCCTCGCAGGAGCGCGCCCAGAGAGAGGCATCTCTCTTGATGTTGGGCCAACAAAACTTGGAAACGAGCAATTTTGTGGTAGCTCGTATGCTCGGATGTGCCGGGTTGTGTAAAACTTCAAATGCCGTTCTTCGTAGAGGCTCAGGTAAGTAAGGGCGAACGATGCCGTTGAACACGTCACAAGCTATCTTGTGACCGTCGATGGTGAGATCTTGTAGCTTCAGTGAAGTAGTCTCTTCAATGGTGGGCAGCTCGTCGTCGCAGAATTGAGCTCGTTCGATGGTGCCAGCGTCAATTCGAGTAGGCATAGAGATGGTACAAGTCCGTGACAGAGCATCAGCAACAGGGTTGAGCTCTCCTTTGATGTGCGAAATTTCCGCATTGAACTGCAGAATGAAGTCCAGCTGTCTGACTTGCCGAGGCGAAGCCTTGTCCGAACGTTGCGCTGCTGCGTACACCAGAGGCTTGTGATCGGTCCTGATCGAGAATTTCCGTCCTTCCAGGAAGCGTTGGAAAAACTTGATCGAAGCAAAGATCGATAGGAGCTCACGATCGTAAGTGCTGTAATTGCGTTCTGTCGGGCTAAGTTTTCTGGAGAAGAATCCCAGCGGAGTCCAGGCGCCGCTGGAAAATTGTTCCAGAGAGGATCCGATCGCAGTTGTTGAGGCGTCCGTTGTTAAGCGAAGAGGTGCTTCGGGGTTGAAGAACGAAGGCCTGCACGCACGAGAAATGCTTTCCTTGCATTTCTGAAAAGCCTCGTCCAAAGCCGTAGACCAGATGATAGGCTTCTTGCACTTTTTGGGGGCTCCTTTGAGAAGCTCGGAGAGAGGTGCCTGATGATCCGCCGCATGCGGAATGCATTTCCTGTAGAAATTCAGAATTCCCAGGAATCTCCGGAGTTGCTCAAGTGACTCTGGCCGAGGAAAGTCTTTGATTGCCTGAACCTTGGCCTCTGGAGGCTCGTATCCGTTGCTGGAGATGGTGAAACCGAGAAAATCGATTTTGTTTCTCCCGAAGAGACACTTTTCCAAGTTAATTGCAAGCTTGGCAGAGCGGAGAATAATGAACAGTTCCTTGAGGTGAACGAGATGCTGTTCATGAGTCTTGGAGAAAACCAAGACGTCGTCTAAGTAGCACTTGACGAAAGGCAGATGATCCAGCAGCCGATTCATAAGGCGTTGAAAGGTTTGCGAAGAATTCCGCAGACCGAGCGGCATGCCCAGGAATTCAAACAGTCCGAAAGGCGTTGTCACCGCTGTTTTCGGGACGTCCTCCGGAGCCACAGGCACATGGTAGTAGGCCCGCTGCAAATCTACCTTGGAGAAGACAGTGCTGTTGTGACACTCCTGCAACAGGTCTTCTATGATGGGCAGCGGGTAGCTGTCTGGTATTGTAACGGAGTTAATCTTGCGATAGTCCCCGGTAGCTCTCCAGTCTCCCGTCTTCTTGGGCACTAGGTGCAGCGGGCTCGCCCAAGGGCTAGCCGAGGGACGGATGATGCCCCTGGCAAGGAGGGTGTTAAACTCCTTGCGAGCTGCGGCCAATTTCTCACCGATCAGACGGCGAGGTCGCTCTGAAATCGGGGGCCCCTGGGTGCAGATGTGATGCTGCACCGCTTCCTTGATGTCCACGAAGACGACGGAGGTAGGCGCCGTGAGATCAGTAAAACTGGAGATAAGCTTCTCGTAATCTCGCGCAATGGAACCGGTCGGCAGTTGTTCCCGAGAAATCGGCGAAATGTTGAAGAAGGAGGCCGGAAGCTGAGATCCCCTGACAGTCAGCGATGTCAGCGGATCCTGCAGAAGTTCCTTCCTCAAATCCACGATGAGTCCGTAATGGGAGAGAAAGTCTGCTCCCAGGATAGCCGTAGAGATGTCAGCTATCGTAAAATCCCACTCGAAATCGCGGCGAAGTCCGAGATTGAGATTCAAATGTCTCTGTCCGAAGGTGTCGATGCGCGACGCGTTTGCCGCAAAGAGTTTGAGTCCGCACGGGCGCGAGTCTTCACAAGACGAGCGCGGCAGAAGAGAAATGGCGGAACCGGAATCCACCAGAAAGAATAAACGCGAACGACGATCGCGCACATGAAGGCGGTTTTCAGAGTTCAGCTTGCCAACGTGGACCGCCTGCGACGTTGGAAAGCTTAGTTTCCCGAGGGTGCCGGAGACGAGGCAGCCTGAAAATCGCAAGGCTGCTGACAGTTTTTCGCGGCCTTTCCCCAGCGCCGATGATAATGACACACTTTGTCCACACGCGTGCTGGGAGGCGTCGACAAAGATGATAATGATCGCGATCGCGGACGTTCGCGCGAGCGAGAGCGGCGCTCGGCAGGAGGATCGGCCTTCATTAGATCGAACATATTTCGGTTCAAGGTAATTAGCTTCGCGAGCGAAACGCGACAGGCGTGAATCGCGTCGGCCAGATCGGCGGCAGAGGAGGGCGAATCCTGGGATCGCTCGCGGTTGCGTTCGGACGAGGGAGACGGAGTTTCGGAGAACGTAGAAACAGGCGTCGCTGACGCCTCGGTTTTAATCTTCTTCGGAGGCTGGGAGATGGCCATGACTTGAGAGCCATTGTCCATCATCTCGTCGGCCGCGGTCGCGAGTTCGTCGAGCGTAGACGCGTGAAAGATACGCAAAAGTCTCTGCGAGCTAGCCGGAAGTAAATCGAGCCACTTGACGCGTAGAACGGCCTCGGTGGCCCTGTCGCCAGCCAGAGTTCGCATATGGCGAAGCAACTGGGACGGTTTTCTGTCACCCAGCTCTAGCTGAGTGAGAAGCTTTCGTAACTGGCGATCCGCGGAATCGCTTAAGCGTTCAAGTATGGATGCCTTAAGGCGATTGTACTTGCCGGAGGCAGGAGGCTTCTTGATGATGTCGGCCACCTCCTGGAGGCTGTCGACGTCGAGCTTGGCAACCACCATGTTGAATTTGCTGCTATCGGCGGTTATGCGGTGGATTTGAAAGGTGGCTTCCACCTGGAAGAACCACAACTCCGGGTTGTCCTTCCAAAAGGCCGGAAGTCGGCAGCTGGCTGCCAACTCCGAAGTTTCCTCCGGATGAGTGCCAGGCACGCGCGGCGGCGGAGGCGCCGCGTGAGGCGTTGATTGAGCCGCACGAGGGGAAGCCGTTGGCCCGTCGTTGCGAGTCAGGTCGACGTAATCGGCCGAGGCAGCCTCGCCTGTCGCAGGCTGGTCCGATTCAGCGGAGGACATCTCCTTCGACGGGGTGAGCATGTTGGCCATGTTCACAAGAACTCGCGCACAAATAACTTGGAGTCAAGTCAAAACAAGTTGTCACTTGGGCGACGGAACACTCAGATCACGTCGGGGTCACCAATTTGGGAATCTCACTAACTCGCGGGATAGGGAATGCGCAGGATAGCAAAATAACCCAAGAATAAAAGTACCATCAATAAAGTATATTTCACCAATATAAAACCAATATAAAAAGGAATTCAGACGATGACAAAGGAAATAAGAAGATTCGATACAAAGTTAAATGAAAATCGTCGCGTGCGCGCGGAACGACTTCGAGTGCTGGACTGACGCTCCGACGCGTCGCCAGCAAGGAAGCGCAAGAGGAAGTCTCTTTGTGGCTTATCAGCCCTTTGTTAAAGACGGGACTTCCCGATGCATCACGCGAGCTGATGCAATGCTGCGTCAGCGGAAGCTGACGAAAGAGCTTCCAGAAGGTATGAGGTCCAGGGTCCAGGGTCCCGTTGCCAAGCAGGGCTGTTGCTAGGCAAGGGAGAAGATAGTGCGCGGCACTATCAATTGCTTGCGCCGACGGCCGGCCGCAGGTGATGCCGGTACCGTCATCCGTCGAGGTGCGGGCAAATCCGCACCCACACATATATATGCAGGGCGAAAAAGCGAATAAGATTGTATGTACCGCGGCGAATTCTATTTACACTGCCACACGTCGCGCCTATCGTGGTTGAACGGCATTACCGAGCCCGAAAACCTACAACCTATCTTTAAAAGAATTCCGTGTAGGCTAACGAATCAGACGCGAAGTTTTATCCGCGAAATAACGGTAGACGGCGAAATCTTGGCCCGCGATAGCGCGATTTACGAATTCACGAACGGAATCTCCCTCCCTGTACCCATGTATTCGGGTAACGCGAATTTCGCGAATTACCGAGAAGCCGAGGAATCCGGTAATCAAAGTCGCCGATCATCAATAGGATCACTAGTGAGCGAAATATTTGCACCCGAAGACCAGCGATTTGTATTCATGATGACCGATAACGGCGAAAGGAACGAGCCCTCGCTCGCAAGCGGGGAAGGCACGAGAGCGCGGAACTCACACGGCGAAAACTCTATCATTAACACGGAACCCGGCGCCAACACAAACACAACGCAACCGCCGTGTCGACACTCCTCGCCAATCTCGCGACCAGGCGGCACGACGCGCGACGATGCGATGCTCACGATACTCGACGCGATATCACTGACCGCAACGAGAGTGGAAAGATTAGAAAACGAATATCTCGCGCAAAGATACGGCGCCAGGCTCAACAGGACGGCGGACTCCTTGCAGCAACCCGTGCCACCCCCGAGACGGCCCCAAAGAGATGTGCGGCATTCTCTCAACAACCCGCGGCAATACTTAACACTGCAAAACGCAATCGGATTTATACCCTCGTTCGACGGGAGCGAAAACAACGTTAAAAAGTTTATTAAAGCATGCGAATATGCGGCGCGAAAAGTAGACCCGGAAGACGTGGATGAGTTATTGACGGCTATACTCTACACAAAACTTACGGGACGAGCGCTCTCGCGATTCGAATCAAAGCAAATCCTAAACTTCGCGCAATTCATACGCGAAATCGAAGAGGGTTACGTACAGCGACGAGGTACAGCCCATCTCCAGCTGGAATTCAACCAGCTACGTCAGCGTACGGGAGAAAGCGCGCAAGCATACGGAACCCGAGCCGACACACTAGTAACCGAGCTATATGACGCGTTGAGCGAAGGCTCCAGCTACACGGCGGACGAAAAACGCGGGATATGGAACTCGCTCCAGAAACAAGTGCTGAACAATTACCAGACGGGTCTGCTGCCGCATCTGCAGACAATCGTCCGGTCTCGAAACTACAGGACGCTACAAGAAGCGATAGCAGGAGCTGCAGCGGAGGAAAGGCAGCGTAGCGCACCCCTACGCGCATACAACGAGCGAGCGTACATCGAGCGAAACTTCCCGCGCACCCCGGCAACCCGCCCACCCATACCCACATGCAACAGATGCGGGAGGCAGGGGCACCCGGGATTTCTGTGCCGCACCGGCAGGTACGCGCCCAGGTACGGTTTGCCCAGAGCCGAATATACACCGCGCGTTAATACCACGGACAAATTTTGCAATTACTGCAACAAGCCATATCACACGCGCGAAGAATGCCGCAAGTTTAAAAGGGACAGCGAGATATCGCAAGGAGCACGACGCGATAACCGAGCTCCCCCGCGAGCACCCCGACGGACGACCACGGTACATTCAACCTTACCGGAGGAGAGAGCGAGAGCGCCTACGAGACAACCGACACGCGACGACACGCGCGTAGATAACGAGGCACGTTATGAGACGCGGCCCGCGCGAGATTATCAAGTGTCGCACATCTCAGACGACAACAAAAATCGTCACTTGGATCTCGTCACCCTGCCCGTATTGCAAGCCACGGGCGGTAAAATGACGTTCTTGCTGGACACCGGTGCTGCTATCACCCTCGTCAAAGTGGGGAAGCTGAAGGGCGATAAACCGATTTATACTGAATCGATGGCCCTAACCGGTGTGACCGGACATAAGGCGCAAACAATAGGAACAACTCGCGTGTTAATTTACTTGCGAGACAGTACGATCTCGCACGTTATGCACGTGGTGCCCGACGAATTTCCCATTGCGTACGACGGGATACTCGGGATGGATTTCCTTAAAGCACAACGCACCGTATACGACGTCGAGAACGGGCTTCTGATAATTAACCGCGCCGCGATCCCGTTACAACCGTACATACGCACGACGCTACCACCGAGAAGCGAAACAATAATACAAGCCGTCACCGACAGCAACCAGATCGGAATAATATATGCCGATGAACTTCAACCCGGCGTGTTCATAGGCAATTGTCTAGTAGCCCCCGAAAATAATACTTGTGCCATAAGCATTTTAAACACACGAGACACAGCCGTGCCATTCCATACACCCGCCGTACACATAGAAGCGGAGCCACAATTGTGCACGGTCAGCGCGCTCGCGTTACAAGATAAGCCAAATATAGCCGCAGTGCAGCAGCGAAGAGAGCAAGTTAAAAAGCAGCTTAGAATCCAACACTTGAATAAAGAAGAAAAAGGCGAATTGCTAAAAATCTGCGAAAGCTTTTGCGACATTTTCCAATTGCCAGGCGACCCGCTTTCCTTTACTGACTCTGTCGCGCACGAAATTATCACGGAAAAGGAAAGTAGGCCAATTAGCTGCCGCCCTTACCGACTGCCCGAAAAACATAAGGTAGAAGTACGGGAGCAGGTAAAGAAGATGCTCGATGAAGGAATTATAAGAACCAGCGCAAGTCAGTGGAACGCACCCATACTAGTGGTCCCCAAAAAAGCCGACGCATCCGGAAAATCGAAACTAAGAATAGTCGTCGATTTTAGAAAACTAAACGACATTACAATAGGCGATTCCTTCCCTATTCCAAATATGACCGATATACTCGATCAACTCGGGCACGCGAAGTATTTTACGACCCTGGATTTGGCATCAGGATACCACCAAATCCAGATGAAGGAAGAGCATAAACAGAAAACCGCGTTTTCTACACCCGAGGGACATTATGAATTTAACAGGATGCCTTTCGGACTTAAAAATGCACCGGCAACATTTCAGCGCATGATGAACTCGGTCTTATCGGGCCTACACGGTATCAAGTGTCTCGTGTATCTAGACGATATAGTCATTTACGGATCAACGCTAAAAAAACACAACAAGAGACTCGAAGCCGTCTTGAAACGTTTACGAGAAAATAATTTAAAATTGCAACCGGACAAGTGCGAGTTTTTACGAAAAGAAGTACTATACCTCGGACATCTAATAACTGAAAATGGAATTCGACCCGATCCCTCCAAAATTTTCGCGGTAAAAAATTTTCCGGTACCAAAAAAGTTAAAAGACGTACAATCATTTATCGGATTAGCCGGATACTATAGGAAATTTATAAAAGACTTCTCGAAAATCGCGAAACCATTGACAACGCTCACGAAAAAGGACGAAAAATTTCGGTGGGAAATGGACCAACAGAATGCGTTCGAAATATTAAAGGAAAATTTAACCACCGCACCGATACTTAAATACCCCGATTTCACGCGCCCGTTTATCGTCACAACGGACGCCTCGGATCATGCAATCGGAGCCATCCTCTCGCAAGGGGAGATAGGAAAGGATCATCCGATTGCATATGCAAGCCGTATATTAAACAAGGCTGAAAGAAATTACAGCACGACAGAGAAGGAGCTACTCGCGATAGTATGGGCGGTGAAACATTTCCGACCCTATATCTATGGAACAACATTTACGATTGTAACAGACCACAAACCATTGATCTGGCTGTTCAACGTAAATGATCCTGGGTCCCGCCTGATAAGGTGGAGATTGAAACTCGAAGAGTATAATTACAAAATAGTCCATAAAGACGGGAAGAAGAACACGAACGCGGACGCGCTTAGCAGAAACCCCCCGCAGCAAGAAGAAAAGCTCCCAATATATGTGCTAAAAGAAAAGAACACATATTCAACAGAAGAAAAAGCGAAGCTCTTACATGAATACCACGACACACCAATAGGCGGACACCAAGGCATCACACGTACACTACACCGCATCAGATTACAGCATGAGTGGCCAGGCATGCGAAGAGACATAGAGGAATACATAAAGAAATGCGAACAGTGCCAGAAAAATAAGTTATCAAAGAAGACAAAAATGCCGCTAATAATCACAGACACGCCGACTAAACCGTTCGAAAAATGCGCCCTAGACATAGTAGGACCGCTACCGACAACGAACAATAATAATAAATACATTCTAACGTTTCAAGACAATCTCACGAAATTTAGTAAAGCGATCCCTATCCCGAACCAAGAAGCCGCGACCGTAGCAAAAGCGTTCGTGACTCAAATAATTTTCGAACACGGGATACCGGAATACGTTCTTTCCGATCAAGGAACGAATTTTACGAGCAACATCTTTAAAAACATTTGTAAACTACTACAGATGGAAAAAATACAAACGACTGCATATCATCCGCAAACTAACGGCGCACTCGAACGATCGCATCGAACACTGGCCGAGTACCTACGACATTTCATCGACGAAGATCAATCCGATTGGGATGAATGGTTGCCATATGCAATGTTTACTTATAACACAACCCCGCATACGGCAACCGGATTAACCCCCTTCGAACTTATCTACGGACATCGTGCTACATTACCGACAGCACTGAAGACCGCGCCGAAAGAAACGTATTCGTATGACGACTATGCGAATGAATTACGCGAACGATTACGGGCCTCCAACTCCCTCGCACACGATCACGCGAAAACCGAGAAAGAAAAGGCGAAAGAAAATTACGACAAAGATTCCCGAAAACGCGAATTCAGAGTCGGAGATTCCGTTCTTCTTTACGACGAGACGGTTCGACGCGGCCGGTCCAAGAAATTAGACGCGCTGTGGATAGGGCCGTACATAATAGTACAAAAGCATAGCGATGTTAACTTTAGCATAAAAAAAGGCAGAAAAACAATTAAAGTTCATGCAAATAGACTAAAAGCGTTCATAGAACACTAAGCATAAGCAAAAAAAAAAAAAAAATAGGCAATAAGCAAAAAAAAAAAATATATATATATATACATACAGCAACAACAAAACCATGTATAGTATAATAAAACGAAATAATTCAACTCACCAACATAGTCACCAGGGACGACAACCACCCTGCGATACTCCAGATCCCTCGTCGTCTGCATCCGCAGACTCGGCTCCAATTTGTGCCATAGATATTGAATGCGGTGGCGGCTCCTCACCCCCACGCATTCCGAGCACACACGAGGCCGAAAGGCTAGATAACATTCTTCACATACGTAGTAAAAAGATTGCGATTCCACTAAAAAACAAAAACACAAAAATAACAATAAATCACGCGAACGCACACACATACATATCTACAACTACACACGAAATAACAATTACTTTTCTCTTTCTCTTTTTTTTTCCTTCTCTAAAACAAATCACGATGCTCCCTTAACGATCGTCAGAGACTTACTAATGAGACAAGCGAAAAAACTTTGACGCTAAAGCCGAGAGCGAATTTTGATAAACCAAAGCTCCAAGAAAGTAATTGTTATCCGTGCATAGAACCCTATACCAAAGATAAAAAGTACGTACCTTTAGCCGACGCTGCATCTTCATTCCCACGATGAAGACGACCCGCGAACTCACACACCTATCCAGCACGATACGTTAACACCTTCACACACACATACTTAACCAGTGAACATTTCAGATTAACGTTCACCACCGCGAAGGGCGCAATCGAAGCCGCACCTTATACAATTACACAATTCACCCACGAACCCGGATTATATTATGAGGACCACGGACTTCTCCATCTATCCGACACGACATGGAAATTAGTATTAATAATAAACATCGCCGACTTTGAAATTAGATTTAAAAAAATACAAAACCAAGTCGACGACGCGGAAAATGCTTGTAATAAACTACACGAAGCATATAACGGCGAATTATTAAAAGAAAAATGTCATAATTTAGCGATGTTGGTTACAATGCAAAATAATAAACTAATAACCGCATTAGATAGATTAACCGCGACCTATGAAGTCCAACATGTTAAAAGAGGTCTCATAGATTTAGTAGGCACAGTAGGAAAAACTTTATTCGGCATAATGGACGTAACGACGAAAAGAATTATCCGGGAACAGTTACAACTGTTAATTGCAGGCCAGCAAACGACTCAACACGTAGCGAAAAATCAACTTAAAATATTAAACGGTACACTAAGCCATATACAAGAATTAGAGATTAAACTCAAGCAACACGACCGCATAACGAACGCGACCATCCTCCCTAAGTCAGCAGATAGATAGAGTAACGCGGCAAGATGGAGATGACGGAACACCTTAACACACTAAAGATACTTCGTGACTGACTACCGGCTGACATACAGACACCATCGACTTTATCTCCTGGACAAAAAAGGCATCATTAACACACGGTTATTACCGATCGACAAAATTATAACAGAGCTACCTACACGCAACGATTCAATTACCCGAAGGATCACAATTCCGTTCGATACCAACCCTAAGAACTGGAGATCAAATGAAAATCTATATCGATTACAGCACATTACCGCGATCACAACGCTCTGATGATAGTGTGTTCCAGTCGTCACCACGACCCGACATACGAATTAAAAGCGGTCGTTCCGTTTCCCGTTTATGACCACGCTAACATTTCAAAACAATTAAAACCCGCGCACGAATATATCGCGTTAGATAAAGAAAATAACAAATACATAACCTTAACCCGCGATGAAATTAATAATTGTATCCGCGGAAGTAAAAAACTCATATGCGAAAACAATTTCGCGACGTACCACATATCCAGATAACGCACCTTGCGAAGTCTTAGCACTCACCGAGCCGGGACGTCAGCGAGAAATGCGAGACCCGCCATATCATATCCTAATGTTAGCATATGGACAGCGCTAAACGAGCCCCAAGCATGGCTATATCGACCGCGTCACAATTTGAACTAAGATGTAAACAACAAGCCGAGGTAAAAAGATAAATATAATCCAGATCGGTAAAATAATACTAAGAGACGCGTGCCAATAAATACAAACGACCTCTGACCCATTCAAAAACTCTTCTAGGAGAAAGCGATATTAATATTTGTATACCAGCATATAATATCACTATGATACCAATCAAAGATGAGAACCAACATCGCTAAAATTACGTCACAATTAAAAAACATACAAGAGAACCAATTGTACGAAGGCAAAAACGAACTACTTTACAACTAAGCTTAGATTTAAACAAAAATGCGTTCCGAACTCGATAATAATAATGTTGCGGCAAGAACAAAAACAATAATAAAGCTATATTCCGTAGGATTAAATTGCAACAGTAACCGTATTCACGGCCATTATTATAATCATTATAATAAGGAAAAATATTGTAATAAAAATAAACTGTAATTAATCAAAAAAAAAAAAAAAAAAGAGACGTATCTAAGCTCAACGTCTTCTCCCCGAGGAAAGGAGATTTTGTAAAAGAAAAAGAGGCTTGAACAAAAAACGAAACATTCAGCCCTTTTTCTTTCTCCCTACTGAGGAGGATCGATATATCGGAAGCCCTTAGCAGCAGAGAGGCTCGGGAATAACGTCGGAATGTCGCACGCGCTATGACCGTTTAGCTTGATCGGCAGATACCGCCGATCAAGGTAACCCGGCATTCCGGCCGGGACGCGAAGTCCGAGGCCAGTCGCGGTTGCCACCCGCGATTCCGCTGAATTTGCTTCATGATTTTTGGCTGCGCAACGATAGGAGATATATAGGGGCAGCCGCGGCCCGGACAGTCAGTCGCTAACCAGAATCTCGTGAAATCTTTAATTAATCGACAAGTGTAAAAAAGGAAGGAAGGAAATAAAGAAGTGAACAGAAATATCAAAGAGGCGACTTTATTCTCCCAAAAAGCATAAAGTCTCTCTCCGGAGAACGAACTTAGCACCCTTGCGGTGTAACACCGTGCTGGAGCAGCAATCTTTAGGCGGCTATAGGCCGTTGCCAAGGATTTGCCTGCGTTTGCAGGGAGGTAACATCGACAGGTCGCATGCCAATAGTTCCGATGTTTTCGCATATTATAATCCCAAAACGAGCTGCTGCAGTGAATCAAACCATTTATAATTTACACATTGAGTGTAAACATTTTCCACACTTAGCGTTTTTAAGCGTTCGATTAAACCGTTCGACAACTGAGCGCTTTCATTACAGTGTATGTGCAGAATATTAGTTAATATTATGTTTTCAAGAGTTTTTGACACGTTTGCGTTGTAAAATTCTTTTCCTTTATCAGTTTGAAGATTATTCGGACATCTTTTATTATTGCGAAGATCTTTGCAATCGCTGTTGCAACTTCGATACTGCTTTTGTCTTTAATGGTACAGCCCATGCATGCTTGCTCAACATCGATAACAGTGAATATGTAATGGTAACCTTGGTTGACACGTGTGTATGGGCGCATCTCGACTACATCAGCTTGCAGTCATCATACCCGCGCACTATGACACGCCTTCGAAAAATTTTACAACTTCTCGCCAGTGTATGCAATTTGTTTACCAATTGTAGTTTTTCTGAGCTTATTTTCTTTGACATTTTTAAAAAGCTATGAGATTTACCGCACTATTAAAAAGTTACTTTTCATAAATATGAACAATAGCAACACCGAAAGCGATAACAAAAACGGTATTAACAATAGAAACGGCAACGGCAACGGCAACGACAAGCACAACGGAACATAAACAGCAACGGCGGCTGTTTAATTCTGTTCATACGAATAAATTTATGCAAGGCGTGTTTACCACAACCTGTAGACTACTCTGTAGTATTTCTATTTTACTTATTCAGTTCATTTAGTTGATCTTTTAAATTCTGCTTTCTGTTGAACATTATTATTAAATTTCACAATTTTCATTCTTTAAAATCTGTAAATTTTGTTGAACATATTGTTTGTTGACAGCATCATCATCGTCCAAAGGTTCAGCTACATGCTTAATTTTGCGTGATCGCGCGTCGTAATCGGTGGATGTTACACAAAGAGCGTTATCGCGCACGTAATTTCTAATTAACGCATTATATCGATAATGTTGATTATTATTACTTCTCCACCATCTTTAAGCAATGTTCCAAACTTGTTAATCGGCATTTCATTATCAAATGATTAAAATTGTGTATGCATGCTTCAATTTATAATAAGGCCCACTTCGCGAAGTTCCTCAATAATTGATAAAATCTCATTGTCGCCAGGCATTGCCAACCTGCATAGCGTGAGGCTTCGAGCAATCGAAGACGATCTACGAAACTCGTTGGATCATCCCAATGAACATAATCGATTTTATTATTGTTTAATGTTACAACGTATGGTATACCTTGTCAGATTTTTACTCAGCACAGGAGCGATTATATTCTTATATTTGTGACCCTTGTTACTCTTTACTTGATTTTGAGAATTGTAGTCACGTTTATGTGCATTCGTTGCCATGGCTATGCTTTTATAATTTTCTTTATCGGTATCAGTATAACTGCTCTCATCAGGGGGAAATCTCCATGAAAATCAATTCATTAAAAGTCCCACTGTTCCAGGATACTTTTACCATCTATCAATATATTATCATTTTTATCTAAATCAACGCAGCTTGTTGCCAATCATCGTTCCATTGTCGTTGGAAATAAACTCCGTAAACGCTATCGATGTTAATAGATTTTCCGCTCAAAACAGCGCCTAAATACTTTTGCCCCAACTCATAATGAGCTTGAAGAGTCTTCCAACCTTCTGATGTTTGCAACTTTTGTCGAATAGATGTTACCAACGGTTCGTCTGCGGTATCGAAAACGTCTTCAATGGAATGTGAGTGTGAACGTTCCCTTGATGAAAAATTTCGTTATTTGCGCGAACTTAGGCGCGTCTCGTTTAATGGACGGTATGGTGTGTGATCGTTTTAACGCTGATTTAATTGGATCGATGCTGTTATCGGCGACGTTGCATTCTGATCGTTTTCGTTTTGGTGTCGTCTGCTTTTTCATCTTCTTCTCCCAATAAAGATATCAACGATGTATTTATTAATCGATTCCGTTTTGGTGTCGATCTACTTTCTTCTTTTGTGGCGAGGGCTTAGGCCCCGCCACTAGACGGCAGATGCCGTCCCTGAGGGCTAACATCGACCCGAACAAGACCGAACGCGCCAAGCGGGTTCGACGGGCGACCACCGGCCCGACGATGGCGCGCTGCGCCGCCGAGGTAAGAGTGGGAACTCCCCACTCTCATCTCGGCGACTATATAAACTGAGCTCGCACGGCAGACCAAGTACCTTGTCCGTTCCGACTCCTCGTCACGAACACCAGTCCTCCAGATCCGATAGGCTTCGGGCTCCCGAAGCCCTCTCTGCTGCTCTCCGACTCCGGGCGCTCCCGAGTCGTCCCAAACGCTCGGTGAGAGTCTTCCGCTGCTTGGAGCGCTCCAAATTAAACTTCAGGTTCCTGGAGACCTCGGGCGCTCCGAGGCTCCACCACCGGGCGACCGGATGCCGCCGGCGCCCCGGCTAAGCCGGACCACCGAGATCCCCTGGACGGGCGCTCCCGTCCAGGTGGTAGAATCTACCGTACGGCACGCCATAAACGACACCGCCGCCGAGTCGGGCGCTCCCATTGCCGCCGCTTCCAGGGCACCCAGTGCCACCGAGATCCCTGGACCCGGGCGCTCCCGTCCAGGCCGTAGGATCCGTCGTACGGCACGCCGCCGACGACACCGCCGCGGTCGGGCGCTCCCGACTGCCGCTCTCGGATACGGGTAACCGTTTGGTTCTCTTGGACGGGCGCTCCCGTCAAGCTAAGTACTGCCGCACGACAAATCGTCATCGGCACCGCCGCCGTCGGGCGCTCCCGACGGCCGCCACCTCCAGGGCGCTTCGCGCCTTCACGCGATCCACGGACGGGTAACTCCCGTCCGGCAACGGATCCCGCCGCGCGACAATAAGTCACCGGCACTGCCGCGGTCGGGCGCTCCCGACCGCTGCCCTCAGGCTGGCCCGAGCGACCTCGGCCCAGACCCCGACCGACCGCTGGTCTATCGTCGTCTCGACGAACTCAGGCCCAGCGAGCCTTTCAATCCGGCAACCCCGCGGCACGGCAAAGACCCTACCGTTACGCTGGCGCCGAACAGTAAAATTGAACACCACGACGACGATGGTGGCTTTATGAAAACGTGGATTATACGAAAGGACTAAAAGGCCGAACTTGCGGCCGAACTAAGGCGTCTCGGTCTGGAATACGACGGACCGATCGACAGAAGCTGAGAACAGACTCAGAAAACCGTGGAAGACAATCCCGGAT
The DNA here is from genome assembly GCF_019399895.1 of Cardiocondyla obscurior. Classification (NCBI taxonomy): domain Eukaryota; kingdom Metazoa; phylum Arthropoda; class Insecta; order Hymenoptera; family Formicidae; genus Cardiocondyla; species Cardiocondyla obscurior. Next base: position 4,651,625 of record NC_091879.1, on the reverse strand, counting down.
TTCAACCAATGGCAAGGCGGTAGACGCCAGTCGCCACCACACATCGCAATCAACATGATAGACGATGACGACGATAACGATGGTGTGCATCGATCGCGCCAGTCAACCAAGGAAAAGCAATGGACCAGATTGAAAATGGGGCTGCCATTTTGATGGCCGAGACCGCTCGGGTTCCTAGAATCGAGGAACTCCGAAGTACAGATCTGAGAACCACAGATGCTCCTCGGGCTGCCAGAAATGCTCCGTGGAGACGCACTCCTGTGGTACAGAAATAACCAAGACTCGTGGACAGCGTGGAAAGAATTCGAGGACAACTTCCGCGCGCAGTACCTACCCCGACGACTACGAACGCAAACGATGCGAGAGATTCAAAATCGGCTCAGAAACCGCTGGTCGTTCATATCGCAACGGCCATACAAGAGCGCTAATGCGTCGAACTGGAGGCATACCGAAGAAAGAACAGCTAGACTGGATCTGCAGAGACCTCCCTCCCCACGAATACAAACTGTACATACGAGTGAAGATGTAAGAATCAGCTGAGTTAAGCGAGCAGGCCGCGAACTACGAGGAGATCCGCAAACAGGTAGAATAAACAGGCGAAACAAAAACTGACTACACCAGTACCGACGGCCGCTGCGGTAACGCCGTCAAAAGAATGCTGGCGTTGTAAACAGAGGACACACCCGCCAAAGCTGTGGAGACCACCGATCAAATTTTGTTCCCAATGCGGAAAAGGAGTCCTCACACGAGGAATGCCATCCGCGCCGGAAACGAACGAAGGGCCGGAGCGACGCCGCCGCCAACCGGTCCAACACCAGCCGACAATAAAGGTTCTACCCGCGGCCACACCTGGAAGTAGCAATAGGGAGGACACCGGATACAGGCACTGCTGGATTCGGGATCCGGAAATTTCGTGCATCAACAAAGGAAACCATGCAATTGGCGGAACAGTTAAATTTCGCGCCAGAACGGACACAAGAACGATACGTTTGGCAGACGACCACGGACAGCCGGGAACAATAACGCTCCGGTGCACGGTAGGGGCGACTCTTTCTGGCACGAACTGCTGGTCGGCGCAGCGCTCAAAAAGAAGCGCAATGCTAATTAGGGTCGACCTGTGGCGCAAACTAGGGATAACGCTACACCCACCTCCGAGGCAAGGAGGCCAGGAGGCAGGACGAACCAAGACAAGTGCGGGATTAGCGGCGCATACCCAGGAGAAAGAGAACAACTAAACAAGTTCCTGGAAACCGAACTAGCACAATTCGAGTCCATAAGAGGGACCTACCGACCTGACCACGCACGAACTTCAAAGGAATAAAACCGGGCCAGACACCGAGCAGAGATACCGACCAAGAAACCCAGCAATGCAGGAAATAATAAATCAGAGGTAGAACGCATGGAACGGGAACACATAATAGAACCGTCAGCAGGAGCTTGGAGCTCGCAGTGGTCTTGGTAAAGAAGAAAAATGACCAGTACCACTTCTGCGTCGACTTCCACAAAGTAAACGAAGTCACCGAGAAGAAAGACGCATACCCGCTACCGCAAATTAAACGCCACGCTGGACAAATAAGAGGAGCGCTACCTAGCAACACTCGACCTGAAGGAAGGCTACTGGCCCAGGTGCCCCTCACACCCGAAAAGCCGCCCAACGGCCTTCACGGTACCGGGAAAGGCCTGTTTCAGTTTCCGGGTAATGCCGTTCAGGCTCACTCGGCACCAGCAACATTCCAACGGCTGCTCGACACAGTACTGGGACCGGAACTGAAACCGCACGTCCTTCGTAGCTACCTGGACGACATAATTATCGTAAGCCACATTCCAGGACCACCCTAGAACACCTAAGCGAAGTATTCCGGCGCCTGAGAACGGCTAAACTCCGGCTAAACCCGGAAAAGTGCCACTTCGAAGCCGAACGCAGCTGAAATACCTAGGCCACATAATCGACAAAAAAGGGATCCGAACAGGCCAGAAGGTTAGCGCCATCAGCAAACTGGCCAGTCCCACTACCGTGGAAGTCCATCAGTTCATGGGGATGGCGTCATGGTATCAGACGATTCATCGGGAATTTCTCAACACTAGCGGCGCCACTAACACCTAACGAAGGGATAAATTCTCATGGAGCGACAAGGAAGAAACGGCGACCAGCAACTAAAAGCGGCACTAACGTCACTCAATCTTAGCGTGCCCAGACTTTACGGCGATTCATACTCCAGACCGACACCAAGTAACGATGGCCCTGGGAGCAGTGCTGACACAACAGCAGGAAGGAAGATGGCGAACGCGTTATCGCCTACGCAAGTAGGACGTGAATAAGACGGAAAGCTTAACTATAGCGCAACGGAATTGGAGTGTCTAGCGGTCGTATGGGCAATACGAAAAATGGCTACTTGGAGGGCTACACATTCACGGTCGCCAATAACAGACACCAATCCCCGCTGAAGTGGCTGGCATTTGGAAGAACCAACCGGAAGACTGGGACGGTGGATGTTCGAACTCCAACAGTACGACTTCCGGTGCGATATGAAGGGAAGCTCGAACCAGGTGGCAGACGCGTTATCCCGCCAGCCGAAACATATACTGCAACTGAACGAACGAGGACGTACAGCGGCCGAATCTGACGGGAGTCCGCGCCACTGAAGCGTTCCCGGATTACGAGGAACGAAACGGACGACTATACCGCCATATCCTCCACGATGTCGACTTCCCGAGAGGTCGACCCGTCCGAAACAATGGAAACTGTGCATACCGCGGCCTGAAAGAGCGATACTCCTAGCCCGACACCACACGCCGAACCAATGGCGGTCCACCTCGGGGTCGCAAAAACAATCGCACGAATGGCCAGACTGTTCTACTGGCCAGGAATGTTCCAAGACATCACCCGTTACGTCCGCCAATGCGAAAACTGCCTGGCACACAAGGCTACATCTACCCGCCCAGCCGGTAAGCTCCACACCGAACCAGTCAGCGCGCCGTGGCAGCAAGTTACCATGGACCTAATCGGCCCACTACCACGATCAAAGAACGGTCATGTGTGGCTATTGGTCATGCAGGACCGATTCTCAAAATGGGTAGAACTACAGCCCCTCCGACGAGCCACCGCACCGGCGGTAACAAAAGCAGTGGTCGAAAAAATCCTGTTTCGCCACGGATGCCCCGACCAGATCATCTCGGATAACGGAACCCAGCTACGCTCGAAACAACTGGAAGAGCTACTACAAGCATGGAATATCAACCACCGAACAACGCCGGTATACACACCGCAATGTAACCCCGTGGAACGAACAAACCGATCAATAAAAACGATGATCTCGCAATATACCGGCCGCAACCACCGAAACTGGGACGAGCACTTGCATCCGCTACAATTCGCGTACAACACAGCCCGACATGAGGCCACGGGATACACACACCGGCATATTTAAATCACGGGGAACTCGCGTTACCGCACCGGACGACCGAAGACACGCCACATAAACACCGCACGAGACGCAGAGACGCCTCAACGACGCGCACGAAGTAGTACGCATCAACATAGCGCGCGCATTCCAACGCCGGAATCCCACCACAACCTAAGACGACAGAGATGGCGACCAAAAATAGGCGATATCGTGTGGAAACGCGAACACACGTTGTCGAACAAAAGGGCGGGAATTAACGCCAAACTCGCAGCTCGATACACCGGACCAATGACGGTCAAGAAAATCCATTCACCAGATAGTGGACTTACGGGATGCATGGAAAGGCGCACAAACACATTCATGCGCGACCTTAAGGCAGGCCCCCTGCCGGATGAGGAACCACGTGACCAGGAACCACACGTGACCGGGAACCACGTGACCAGGAACCACGTGACTCCCAGCAATCGGTGTATAAGTCGGTCAGATGGGACCACCGATTCAATATCTAGTAATAGAGCAGCAGAGATGGCTGAGCAGGACATTCTGGATATCTTCGGCGATAACCTTGGCAGTCTAAGCGACGGGAAGCGGGACCCCAGCAGGTACCAGCGAGAGAGGACGGATCCCCCGGACCCAAAGCTGGATGTCCCAAGAGTGGGATCACTCTGTACAAAGGGGCGACCAAGCGCAGCGTCGCCACACGCAGTGGCTATCAGAGCCACCCCCGATGAGGAGACCGGGGAGGCGGCGCCCAGCCGGCCAGCCCGCGGACCAACAGCTGGGACGGCGGACCCGGGACGCCGTGACAAGCGGCACCACGGAGAGGCTCGAGTCCCGAGCAGCGGGCAGACCACCACCACGGGCACCGACAGCGCCCAGGCTGCAGGACCAAGGCAGCCGCCACGAACCGGACCAACGACCCCACGCAGGGCGCAGTCGGTCCGCGAAGACACGAGGCCCACCACCATTCGGGCCACCACCAGTCCGGGCCACGGCCACGGCCCACCCCGTTCGGGCCACCACCGTTCCAGCCACCCCCGTTTGGACCACGCCAGGCTGGGCCAGCTCTGCCACCACCAGAGCAGAGGGAGGGCACTGCCAACGGGAACCGGCACACCGGCAGCATCCGGGGCGATAAACTGCGGGGCGGTGACGGTAGCAACCCCCGCCCGGTCCCGATGACCCATACGTCAGGGTCAAGCTACCAACGGAGGAGATGGTGGACGTCCCGGTGTCCGCGGTATGGAAGAACCGCAAATACCGGGCACGAACAGCCAGCGGGAGGTGGGCTGCTGCGATTCTCAGCAGATGGCACCGTCCGGTTATCTACCGCCGCCTAAGAGAGACCTTAAAAAGGGGGTGATGTGGCGGGGGCTTGGGCCCCGCCACTAGACGGCGAATACCACGTCCCCTGAGGGCTAACATCGACCCGAACAAGACCGAACCGCCAAGCGGTTGATACCAGCGACGATGGCGCGCCGCCGAGGTAAGAGTGGGAACTCCCCCACTCTCATCTCGGCGACTATATAAGCTGAGCTCGCGGCAGACCAAGTACCTTGTCCGTTCCGACTCCTCGTCACGAACACCAGTCCTCCAGATCCGATAGGCTGGGCTCACGAAGCCCTCTCTAACACTCTCGACTCAGGCGCTCCCGAGTCGTCCCCTTTATCCCGGTGGCTTCCGCTGCTTTGGGCGCTCCCGGCAGAGTTAAACGCTAGGGAGTTCCTGCAGGACCTCAGGCGCTCCCGAGAGGCTCCACCACCGGAGGCGACCGGATACCGCCGGCGCCCCCGGCTAAGCCGGACCACCGAGATCCCCTGGACGGGCGCTCCCGTCAGGTGGTCAGTCTACGGCACGCCGCCGACGACACCGCCGCGGGTTGAGGCGCTCCCGACTGCCGCCGCTTCCAGGGCACCCGGTGCCACAGGATCCCCTGGACGGGCGCTCCCCGTCAGGCCGTAGAATCCGTCGTACGGCACGCCGCCGACGACACCGCGCGGTCGGGCGCTCCCGACTGCGCTCTCCAGATCCCCGGGTAACCGTTTGGTTCTCTTGGACGGGCGCTCCCGTCAAGCCTAAAACCTGCCGCACGACAAATCGTCATCGGCACCGCCGCCGTCGGGCGCTTCCCGGCGACGCCACCCTCCAGGGCGCTTCGCGCCTTCGCGATCCCCGGACGGGCGCTCCCGTCCGGCAGCAGATCCGCCGCGCGACGACCAGTCGCCGGCGCCTGCGGTCGGGCTCCCGACCGCTGCCCTCGGGCTGGCCCGAGCGACCTCGGCAGACCCCATGGAGACCACTGGTCTATGGTCGTCTCGACGAACTCAGGCCCCGGCAGGCCTCAATCCGGCAACCCCGCACAGCACGGCAAGAGTACCGTTACACTTTTTCTTCAGGTAATGATATTGGAGATGCTGTAATTAATCGTTTTTGTTTTGGCGTTAACTTACATCTTTTTTCCGGAAAATACGATTCGTTCTTTGATATGGCTGATTCAACTTTGTTGTTCCCAACGGTGTTTTCTACAATCTGTTTAGAGCTCAACGATGGGTTTAAAATGTCGCTCCAACGCGATATCTTCTTCCATTTTTCCCGTCTTCATAGCATGATACTTTTTTGCGAATCGAATCGCTCGTTTGAGGCAATTTTCTTCGCAATTATCTCTCGATTTTAAGTTCACTGTTGTTATTCATATCGAGCTTGACTGATTATCAATCGGTGTATCGACAACGACTGATCTATGATACTACGAAGTCGTTAAATCCCTTTCTATAGCGACCGTTTGAAATAGCACTGTCCTTATCAATCACCACAAATCCATACTTTTATTTGCCAACATATTCGACACAATTTATCAAAATCTTCGAATGACATATCAGTGTTAACATGATCATTATATATATGTTTCATATTTGTAACATCCTGTTTAAATAGAATTAAAAAATTCGTATTGTCACGTATAAGATGCTTCGGTATTTTCGCATACGTTTGACAAAGATAAAAACTGTCAACGTTCGCGTGTCGCCTCATTGCAAAGTATTCTCTTACCGCATTCTGCTTATCACATGCTATGTCATCAAAAATAAATATAGAATTCGGAAGTGCTTCGCTCGGTGGAACAACATCAATATTATTTGAAAATGTGAAATAATTAATTTCTTCTATTGATGCCAATATCTTTTTCAAATACTGATATTTTGATTGTTGCAACGATTTCGAGTATACATAAACGTTTTCAAATCGTATACCATGCGGACTTTCCAACAGATTTATTAGCCATTAGTTTTGCCGCAATTTGATGGACCACAAATGATAGCGCGAATAGAACTTGGTAACATGTTTCCATCATCTATGTAACACACACTCGGATAATAACTTGTCATCAGGGAGTCACCACCTTGATTGAGTAGCGCTTGCTGTATGAACCGCATTCTACCTTCTAAATGAGATCAATATCATCCATGCTGATATATTTATAGTTGTGTGCATAAAAATTAAACGCTCAGTATTCACTATGTTTTTGTTGCTGTCGGACGATTATGGCAGCTTGATTTAACCGCTGAACAACTACAACATATTCCAAAAATATTCTTATTACAACGATTTTCGCAACATATTGACTATTTGTGGAATAAGCTTCCTAATGAACACTTAAAGGCTGATTTAGATGTTCAACAATACCGTCGATGTTTAAAACATTACTATAATTTATTGAGTTATGAAACGCATGTTGACGGTCACTGCGCCATTAATAAAAAACTGTATTGAATGTCACAGAAAATAGGCGAGGCTTGTTAAACAGAGCGATTAACGCACTTTCCGTTTGGTGCACATACCAGGGTACCAGTTTTGTGGCCCAGGAACTCGATTAAACGAACGATTTGCCAGAGGAGATCGTGGAATTAATCCGTTGGATGCGGCTTATCGCGATCACGATATAGCCTACTTACGTAGCAACAATCTCGCAGAGCTATCGTGGCTGACAATATTCTTGCCAACCAAGTGCTGCAACGTATTGTACCAGAAAATTCAGGATTTTGGTGAAAAGGTCGCAGCCACGACCGTATGGGCAGCCTTGAAAGCAAGAAAACAAAACTTGGTATGGGCTTATGTGTAGCGAGGAAGAATACGCTGAAGAAAACGGTGAAGAAACGAACACTTCCGATAGCAAAACGTGGTGGCGTTATACCACGCCTGCCCTTACTGGGTGCTATCGGTTCTCGCGTTGGAGCCGCAGGAATCGCAAAAGCTGTAAATGATAAAAAAGCCTCACAACGCCAACTTGAAGAAATGAAACGTCACAATTACGCCATGGAAGGTCGCGGTGTTTATCTCGCTCCACATACAAACGTGGTGAGTGGGTTGAAAAAATAATGGAAATAAGAAGGAAAAAAAACGCCGATGAGACGTTGAAACTTCCCAAAGGTGCTACTACCGATATACAGTTGCGACAATTAGCGAAACACATGCGCATTCCATATTTTAGAGGCGTTTTTATGCGTGACACTTTACCGATTAGGGGAATACATCAAAACGAGAGCGGTATTGTGAATTTAGATAAAGTTGAAGGATTAGGTACCCACTGGGTGGCATATGCGAAAAGAGGAAATCACGCTATGTATTTTGATAGTTTTGGTAATCTTCGACCGCCACAAGAACTTGCTCAATATCTGGGGAATGATGCAACACAAATTGAATATAATCGCTTACCATATCAACGATATAATCAAAACAACTGTGGGCAATTGTGTCTACAGTTTCTACAGACAAATTGATACACAATTTAAGAACAAACATTATGCTGTAAACTCAATTATCAAACATGTCGCTGACGCTCACGTTATCCGGGCAAAGTAGTATCCTCGCGGTGAGCTACTTTCCCGCTATAGATTTAAGCGATGGAGAATATGAACTCGGGCTGGTTGATTTTGAAACGTATTTTACAATTCCTAATATAAACTCATCAAATAATACATTCTATTTCGATAATGCTGATGATGATAATGATGGAGAAAGTATTACCATTCCCGACGGCTCGTATGAACTGTGCGATATTGCCGAATATCTAAAACGTACGCTCGACGAGCTTCATATCAATGATGTTGCAAAGAACGCGATTTCATATGGTAATGATGAAAAAGATTATCCTTTAACGATTAAAGCTAATAACAATACGATGAAAAGCGAGATTAAGTGTATTTATCAAATAAATTTCACCAAACCATGCAACATTGGATCGTTGTTAGGATTTTCATCAGATCGCATACTCGAGCCGTTACGTTGGCATGAATCGGACGCACCGATACAAATTATCAATGTAAATGTTATTCGCATTGAATGCAGTGTAACGGGGGGTGCATACAGTAATGGAAAACGTGTACATACAATACATGAATTTTCACCTAAGGTTCCACCTGGATATAAGATATCTGAAACTCCAACACAGATCATTTACCTTCCAGTCGTCGTACGAAGCGTTACTGATTTGACGATTCGCATTGTAGATCAGAACGGACGATTGCTTGATTTTCGTGGCGAAGAAATTACCGTGAGACTGCATGTGCGGAGACGACTTTAGTGTGAGATGCTCGTTTTGAATAAAACGTCGAACGTGAGACAAACTAAATACACAGCTTCCACCAAAGGGTTCAATTATTGAAGAAAAAACTTACTACATCAAACGTAGAATTTTTAAAATCATTGGGTTTCATTGTGTGTGCAACATCTAAAAATGGCTGATATATTGATTATTGATGATAAGCCGATCTTTGACAATAGTATTGTTAAAATTGAAACTCATACGTACAACCCATATGCTAACACAACGTTTGGATATAGTGATGAAATACGGATACCAATACAACAACAGGATTTGTATACGTTGCCATGTGACAGTTTTCTCTATATTGAGGGAAAAATAAAAAAAAAAAACCTGACGATAAGTTAACAGCTGCGCTAGGAAATAATTGTGTAGCATTTATGTTTGATGAAATCCGTTATGAACTCAATGGTGTAGAAATTGATCGCAACAGAAACGTTGGAATAACTAGCACTCTTAAAAATTATATATTACTAGCATCTGATAATGCTGTGATGCTGCAAAATGCTGGATGGAGTGAAACATCAACTACGTCAGAAGGATTCTTTAATTTTTGTGTACCCCTCAGTATATTGTTAGGTTTCTGTGAAGATTATAAACGAGTGGTTGTCAACGCTCGCCATGAATTAATTTTAATACGCGCTCGCAATGATAATAATTCCATTATTGGAAATTCGAAATTAGAGCCAGAAATTGAATTGCGTAAAATACAGTGGCGAATGTCTCATGTCATATTAAATGAAGTCAATAAATTATCCATGCTGCGAACTTTGGATAGTGAGCGATATTTAAGCATGACTTTTCGCTCATGGATTTGTATGAATATCCTCTTTGCAGAGTACTACAAAACATTCTTGGGCCGTCAAGGCTGCAACGCAACTTGAAAAACTTCGATACGTTATCTTTGCTCTGCAAACCGATCGCAAAAACGTTATGTCTAAAAAATCAACCATTTTTGATGATTGTAAATTAACGAATGTGAAACTTTTTCTCAACTCTGAATATTATCCATATGATGATCTGAATTTAGATTTTGACAAAAAAAGATACGCCATTCTTTATGATATGTATATACGTTTTCGTAAATGGCAACAGTTCTTATGAGGCTTTTTGCAATGTAGCAGCATTTCTATCATATGGACCATTTGTTGTTATCGATTGCTCTCGACAGAACGAGTCAATCAAAAGCGCCACTGTAGACGTGCGATTAGAATTTGATTGCAAGGAAAATGTTCCTGCAAATACAACCGCATATTGTCTTATTTTACACGATCGCATAGTTGAATATAGTCCACTGTCTAACGTTGTGCGCAAGGTCTTATAAAAATTGCTATTTCAGCAGTTTTTATCATATATAAAGAAACAATTTTATCTACACATCATTATTGTTTCAAACACGCGTTCATCATGATTGCGCCAACGTTTGTTGATCTTCAAGGTTTTAATATTGGGCGGCGATTTATTGTAAAAGAAGTTGCAGTGCTAAGAAAGGGTACTGTTCTAACTCATTACATCTTTAAAAATCCAGTGCCATGGAATTTTTTGGCACAATCTGAAAAATCATGCATTTCTTGGACAATAAAATATCATCATACATTGTCGTGGGAAAAAGGAACCGTGCCATACAACATGGCAAAACAATTAATTACAACAGCTGTAACAGGTGTAGATGGTGATGAAGTGTCACGTCTTATATATGTCAAAGAATATGAGAAATGTGCGTGGTTGGCTAATATGCTCGACGACGATGTTAGAGAAGATTACATCATTGAAACCTTAGACGCTAATTATGAAGATATTGAATCTTAAAATATTTTAGATACTATTAATACCGTGCGATGTGGAAATCATCTTACGCATTGCGCTTTACAGAATGTATTTAAAATATTCAACTGGTGGTCGCAGCGCCAAAAGAAATTATAAAGATTAAAAAAAATTTATGTTAACGGGGATGGCGATGAAGTGTGGCATCTTATATCAAAAGATATGAGAAACGTACATGGCTGATATGCTCGACGGTGATGTTAGAGAAGACCGCATCATTGAAACCTTAGACGCAGATAATGAAGATGTCGAATCTTACAAAATATTTTAGATCCTATTAATAATCATTTTACGCATTGCGCTTTACAAAAAAAATGTATTTAAAAATATTTAACTGGAGCATCAAAAGGAGTTGTAAAAATTTTAATAAACAAATTTATGTTAGCGGATGGTGACGAAGTGTAGCACCTTAAAATATTCAATTAGTGGTTGTAGCGTCAGGAGGAGTTATAAAGATTAAAATAAAAATTATTTTTTATGTAAAATTATGTTTTTTTATTTTAACAAATATATATAAAATATATAAAATATATAAAATATATAAAATATTTAAAATATTTAAAACATATATTTTTAATCTTAATCTTAATCTTAATCTTAATCTTAATCTTAATCTTAATTTAAATCAGGTTTTGGGGGCTGAAATATAATTATAAATTAAAAAAAATACAATTATAATATATTAAAAATATATATATTTATTTTTACCTAATTCCAACTATCCGGCGCAAAGGCGATGTCTTCTTCCATGTTAAACATGTTGCGCAGCCCGAAAACATCACCATCTTCATGAGGGCCCATCCAAATATATCTGTTATACTCCCTATCGCGACGGCGTTCATTTTTTCTCGCATATTTTTTTTTTATATTAATAAACCTTTTTATACTGATTTCTTCCGGATCAATCCAATCCTAAAAATTAAAAAATTAAATTATTTTATTTCTACATTCTTTATTATTTAAATATATTTTTGTGTAAAAAGATGACTTACGGGCTGTACGTGTGGAATTTTTATTTTCATGATATGCTTTATTTGCACCTCATGAAACGGTTCGCTGTCTATGTATATGCGCTGAAAAGTATTATGATACATTTTTTTTTTCATTAAAATAGTTTTCATTAAAATATTTTTACATGATAGTTCTTACCCCAATCGCTGGATATGTCACATCAATGTGATTTTCTATACAATCGTTATAAACAGAATCCATTTTTTAAACAAAAACTTTTATAATAAAAATTGGCTCACAAAAACTCAAATGCTTCACGACTGAATAGATTTTCATCTTACAGCCTCTCTTATATATATACATTTTTGCATATTGATGCATTTTTTAACAGCATTTTTTAAATGATTCGCACGGGTATATGTCACACACACCTTAGGATAGTAGATGATAAAAAATGCTTTCGTTTTCTTTCTGACAGTCTGTAATGCTCTTATTTTTAAAGAAAGATTCGCATGAGTATATGTTTTAAATGTTTATATTATAGTTCAAAAATGTTTATATTAAATATATTGTTTATAAGAAAAAAATATTTGTAAATTTATATTTTTAATATAAAATAATTTCACATTATGTGCAAGAATGCATCTTGAGTTTCAAACGTGCAGCTATAAGAAAAATTTGCATAAGTATATGTCGCATTTTTCGAGATACATCTTTTAAATGAAATAATTTCTTAATCTCTCATTGCATGATAAAATGCATCTTAAGTTTCAAACGTGCTAAACGCTGTAAAAAGATTCGCATGAGTATATGTCACACCTTCGGGACTGCTGTTGATAAAAAAAATGCTTTCGTTTTACTTTCTGACTGTCAGCAGTGAGCTCACAGCTGTAGCCTATCAGTCGTATACTGATTTTTTCAAGTGTAACGTCTAATTTCTCTCAAATGGAAAAGTGTTCGTCGCTACTGCATATTCTTGCGCGTCGCGAGTTGGGGGATCGTACCCCATTCAGTACAGGCGTTGTGTGGTGTGGTACACACCAAAATCACAGTTTAGCTCAATTTAGCTTATATTTAGACAATCGCTTATGTCGTGAAAGCAGCCGTGGTGGAATATTAATATTAGACAGAACTCTTCGTTCAATTCCTGAAAATCCCGTGAGTGACGAGCACATATATGTACTTGATAAGCAGATAAACTTGTGCACCCACATAAAACAATCCGTTTTGGCGGACAGCAAATTGCTGCCGATAAAAAGAATGCAACAAAATTAAAAAACGTAAGTTTTTTATTGTATTTGTAATATATTAACGGTTGTTGCTAGCGCGGGGTGTTGTGAGGGGGGGAATAAACACGGGTTCTAACTCAGGAGCGTTGAGGGAGGCGAGGGGACGGGGGAAAAAAATCCGCGATGAGAGGAGCACGGGGAGAGGTAGCCGTAGGTGGGAAGAGACGGGGGATATGAATGGGCGACAGATACCCCCCGTCTCTTCCCACCCGGCTACCTCTCCCGCTCCTCATCGATTTTTCCCATTCCTCGCCTCTCAACGCTCCTGGGTTAGAACCCGTGTTTATTCCCTACTCTTCTCGCAATTATTATTTTCGCAATTTTTATTATTATTTTCTTTTTTATTATTTTCTTTTGTATTATCGTTAAGCAGTGGATTCTTCTCGCACTGGATTCTTTTTTTTTATTTTTAATATCTTGCACTTCAGTTTCGATACATTGTTCAGAATGACTTCTCTGAAAAAAAAGATTTATTAAAATTTATTACTGCTATGTACAAATAACTGCTACCTTTTTCGCTTTATTTTCAAATATAGTTGGCACAGCAGTTATTTTAAGTTTTCGTTTTTCGTCAACACGAGGACGTTCCCACATATTATTTGCAAAGTACCTATATATAAAAACAAAAGCAACAAATTTTAGTATATGTGTCGCTTAATTTATACTCAGTAAAACATACTTCACATAAGTATGATTTATTTGTCGGTGTCCATCCCTCTTTTTAATATTTAAAATCCATTAAGCACGCGGAATGGGGTCACGAGGACTTGCATTAAAAATCCTTTTGTGTCAGAATTTGAACAGTTTGGTGCTGTGCAGCCTGTCATGTTCAAGATTTGAAGTTAGTAATTAATTATTTCACCGCCGCGGGGGCAGCACCTCGTGGCTGATCACCGGCGACGGATCGATATCGATTTGTCGTTCGATAATCGCCTCCGATTCTCGAAGGCGTTGCCGGCTCGAGGCTTATCAGTGTTCATCTAGCCGTGCCAAGCATCACCTCGTGTGCAACAATGTGCAGTGTGCTTCTCTCACAATTCTTACTCATCGTGCTACTCATCATTCAACTCATCGTTCAACTCATCGCCTTCTCTCCAGTACAACTCATCCAGATTATTTTCGCCGTGTGCAACACGCCAAGAATCTTCTGGAAGACATCACCCTGCAACACGAGGCGTGTTGAACCTCGTGCTCAGTAGCTTATCACATCTTGCAGCGTGTGAACTCACGATTAATATAATTGTGACTCATTGTTTAAACTCAGTGCGAGTTCTCAAGAACAGTTAAACAGACAGATATCAATTTAAAGACTAACTCGAGCGTAAAACTCATTTAGTAGATTCTGTGCGATCTCATCTACCGGCCATGTGCTCAACGCGTGTCTCCGCGTAACTCGCATATTCGAAGGACTAACACCTGCTTTTTCACGTTAAATAAACCGGCCACGACCGCGTAACATCCCCGCGGCGTTAATTGTAAAATCTCATTTTGTAATACTCATTTTTATACATTTAGAACTCATTTTTTATACATGTCATAATAATTAAATTTTCACAAAGAACAAAATCACAAAAATCACAAAATTACAAAATCACAAAACTTCTTGCAAATCACGACAAGAAGGAGACGTGGAAACGTACTCCGTATCGATGACATATGAATAGTATAGTATATGTCTGATGATAATATTCATAAATTGTTTAATTTTATTAAATTTTTATATATTTATTCTATAATATATTCAAATCTCTGTATATCTCAGTATCCAATACGCAAGCGCTATAGTATTATTCGAGGAAACATGGCGGAACCAATCAGGTGGCTTAAAAAGTGGGATTAATTTTACAAGCAGTGATGCCAGGCTGTGGATTTTTGCAGCACGCCGGTGGTGGGGATGAGCTCCCGCACACCAAGCCAGAGGCACGTCCGTGTACGGTAGACAGTACAAGGACGTGCCTCTGGCTTGGTGTGCGGGAGCTCATCCCCACCACCGGCGTGCTGCAAAAGCCCACAGCCTGGCATCACTGTTTACAAGAGATGATGGCCAAACTCTTATTTGAGGGTCTCTAGTCGCGTCTATCGACGCCGGTGGCCGCTCTCAGGCTTCTCTTTGGCATTACCACGGAATAGTATAAGGAGACTAAGCTCTGTATATGAAAGGTGGGACGACTTTTGGCCGAACTAAAGCGAAAATTGGCCAAAAGGAACATTAACGCTTCTTTCGGGAAAATTCAGTACTATAGCGTTTATGTGGCGCGGGTTGTTTGTAACGCTTTGATCTCATCCTTGTTAGTATTATTTTGACTGCCTGACATATAAAATAGAACAACCGGTTAGATCTTTGTTGAGAATATAGTAAATTAATATTAGAATTAGATTGTTATAAAATTTTTATGTACAATTAACTTTTAAAATTTATTACATTTTATAAGAAAAGTTGTCAATATAATGCAAAAGAGCGTTGAATTCATCGAACGTAGTAATTTTAATAAATTTTGAAAAAGGAATTATTTTGTTATTTATAAATACTTTGACACTCATATTATTTAAAACTGCTACACTTTTTTTTATAGTAGCATCATCTTCTATTTTTTGAACTCCAAAAAATAAGTCGTTTCCTTTTGTGTGACACCACATTTCATTTGGCAATTTTAATTTGTCTAAATTATTTTTTAAATAGTTAAAGTTGAATTCAGTTTGTGAATTTAGTGTTTTTCTAATACAGGTTTTTTCTTCATTGCTACTTTTGTTCTGATTTTGATGTATATTTGACTCCATGATGCTTATTCCACTGTTGGTTATTTAATATATGTTCTTAATTTTTCAATTAATGACTGTTTTAACAGAACCTAAAACATCCTCAAATTTAGAATTCACAAAAATAAATATAAATCAACAAATACTATATAATAAATACTTACATAAACTGCAAACAGTTAATGTGAATTAATTAATGTTCCAAATGCATTTAATTTAATTTATCCTTTTGGTCTTCTTTTCTATTTCATGGCCCCTGTTTCTATTTCAGTGATAACACGACGAAGCGTAATTAACTGTCAAATTCTTAATCTTAACTGTTTAATTTAATATATAGGTAAATTTGTGGAGCAATAATGCACAACGCTACATGGTTACTTCTGAGATCATGTGTAAGTTGCACGGACCGTCACACACAACGCGCTACTCACACAACGCGCGATTCACACAGACGCTATAGTACTGAATTTCCCCGCAAGGAGCGCTAGTGTTCCTTTTGGCCAATTTTCGCTTTAGTTCGGCGAAAAGTCGTCCCACCTTTTCGGTGAAGCGCCTGTAGCCGGCGGCGATGGGTAGCAATAAAGTTACTATCTAATGTACTCTTAGATTCTTTATTGGGCCTGTTCTCCGATCCTACCTCGACCGCTGTTACTTGCCGACTTTCCGACACGAGCGTGTGCTCGGCTAGCAGACGTTACATTTTAGAAGGACTCGTGCTGCTCTCGTGTGTTCACTTATATGAACTAATCGGTCTTGCCACCTTTATACGTGAAACTCGCAGGCGGCCAACTTAAATCTAGTCGCCTAGCGACCTAGCCCTTACAGCTCGGCCAGCCTGACTGCACGGCGACTCGCAAGTGATATGGCCGCCTAGAAGTCGGACAGCCATATGGCGCGTGCTATAACGTGGCTACAATACAGGTGAGTCTTTTCTAATTAATATAATTAACGCCCGCTGGCTCGCCCTTATGCTAGATTAACACCTTGCCAACATTTCGTTCGCGGTGCTTCCGCCCCTACACCTACGACTCGCTTGTCGTTTGCGTCGCATAACGCCGTCTCGCCTAATTAATTTAACAAAGGCTCGCCCATTGTCATGAAGCCCATATACAAAAAAGTAGAATATGTATATATACAACGCAGGTTAATAATTGATTTGTAGAAGAAATAATGGGTAAATGGCCTACAATGGCCAACGCGTGCGGTATCGCGTATACAAAAAAATAAAAATTCCGCTAACTAAACAAAGTAATTAACATAATGTGCGCGTAATTCGCAAACTAAATTAACATCAAATCGCACGGTTTTCCTGCCGATACCTCGCAGGCCGACTAATACATATCCATATCTAGGCTGTATCGCAACTTAATTACAGTGATTTTTCTTCTTTTTTTTTTCGGTTAATGTAGAAATGCTATGGCTCCAAGGCCCTTTATACTTTTTCGAATGGTTTGAGCTTATCGGCGCTTAGAATTGTATTATACACTTTGCCATGGAGCTTCATACCAGGCACTTCTGTCACCACGTATCTCCCGTTATTCAGTACTTTTGAAATTACATACGGACCCTTATAATGAGACTTTAGCTTCCGAGACTGACCCGGACGATTCTGAGTGTCTCTTACAAGAACTAATTGTTGCTCACGGTACAATGTGGTCTTTTTGTGCGACGCGTCGTAGTAAACCTTATTGTACGCTCTGATTCTTTCAGTGGCCTCGACAGCCAAATCGCGCGCCTTTTCTCGCTCGTCACTGATTTGACGATCAATGCCGGCTAGCCGGTCCACGAGCTCCTTGACATCCCGGTCGGCATGATTGCGTTGATCATACCCTAATAGAAGTTTACTCGGTGCATCGTTTAACGACGAGTGCTTGGTGTTGTTTATCACGTACTGCACCAAGGGTACGCTTTCGTGCCACGACGTCTCGCTGCTCGCCGCCTTCGTCAACGACGTCTTTATGAATCGGTTCGCGCGCTCAACAATGCCGTTTGCCCACGGCGACGCTACGGCTACTCTACGCACCGCTATCCTGCGCTTTTCGGTAAAGTTTACGAACTCGTTCGCAGTAAAAGCTGTTCCGCGATCCGTAACCAAAGCTTTAGGCGTACCGAATATGTCAAATAATAATTTTAACTGTGTTATAGTTTCCTTGGCCGTGGTGGAACGAGTGGTCATTAGCCACGTATACCGGGTGAACGCCTCGACTACTACGAGGATATGCCGAAATCCTCCTGACTCGGGCAAGGGACCGAAATGATCTACATGTACAATTTCGAATGGTGAGTATGGCCCTTCGACTAAATTTAATTCTCCTTCTCTTGAGTGCCTTGAAGCATTGGCTGTTAAACAAACAATGCAATTATCTAAGTATCGCTTAACTTGCTTCCTCATGTTAGGAAACCAATAAGTGTTTTGTATGCCTTCTAGCGTCTTGTCAAAACCGCAGTGGGCCATCTCATCATGATAAATTCGACATACGGGGTTCACCATCGCTTCTGGTACGTAAAATCTCGCTCTATCTTCGCCTGTCTTATACACTAATCCTTCGATTAACTTAAATTTATCGCTTTCTGCTTTTTCCAGATTCTGGGCAAGCTCCTGAATGTTCGGATCCTGAAGCTGCCTGAAAATTAACTCTGCTTCCAGAGGCAAGGCATCTACTAAAGCCACCTGCCTGCTTAGGGCATCGACATGCGTCATCTGTCGACCTGGACGGTGAGACAGTTTAAATCTATAGTTCTGTAGCGCGAGAGTCCATCTGGCTATACGAGGGTTTAAATTTGCTTTAGTTACTGCGTGCACAAGTGCGTTGCAATCTGCAACTACAGTAAAATCGAGCCCATATAAATATATGTAAAACCTTTCCATTGCCCGTACCACGGCTAGCATTTCAAGTTCAAAACTATGATACTTGTTTTCAGATTGATTCGTTGCCTGGCTAAAATAGGCAATGGGAGCCCACCCTTGGCCCGGCTGTCGCTGCACGAGGACTGCAGCAAGCCCTTGGCCACTGGCATCAGTGTGCAACTGGGTTTCTAATTCTGGATCATAGATCCTCAACACAGGGTATGATTTTAGTTCTCTTTTGAGTGTTTCAAAGGCTTGACTACAAGCTTGGTCAAACTTGAATTCTGAATTCTTTTTCAGTAGATTATAAAGAGGTTTGGCCTTCACCGCGAAGTTCTGGATGAACTTCCTGAAGTAACTGGCCAGACCTAAGAACCTCTGGACCTCGTGCACAGAACTAGGCCTGGGAAATCTGTCGATGACTTCCGTATGCCGAGGACTTAGAGTCATGCCTTTCTCATTTAGTATGTATCCAAGGTACTGTACCTCTTTCTTTAGAAACTGACATTTCTTTAGATTTAATTCAAAGCGATACTTTTTCAATAAGGTTAAGGCTTCTTTAAGTGACTCCAAATTCTCTTCCACAGATTTCGAGGCGATCATAATGTCATCGATATAAACGCTGGCTTTATCCTGACGGATTAACGGTTGCAGCACGTGAACTAGGCGCTTTTGAAATTCCGCCGGACTCTCGCAAAAACCAAAAGGTAAGCGTTTGAACTCGTACTGCCTGTCGGGCGTCGCGAACGAAAAATACTTTGTGTCAGCCGGGTTTACTTTAATCTGATGAAAGCCGTCTTTCATATCTAATACAGTGTAAATCTTTTTGTTTCCTAGGGAGAACAGACAGTCTTCTATTCTCGGAAACGGGTACTTTTGCTTAGCCACTCGGCTGTTCAAAGGCCGGAGATCTACGCAAAGACGTACGGCCCCGTTCCGTTTCTGCACCGGCACGACCCGGGCACAATACGGTGAGTTACTCGGCTGTATTATATCGCGTTCTAACAAATCGTCTATTATTTTACGAATTTCTAGTCTCTGTACATGTGCAAATTTTCGCGGCGAGTACGCATACGTTGAAAAGTCTTTTAGGTTTATTCTCACGTTATAATTATCATCCACGTACGGAATTTCAGCTGCCTCTATTTCTCGCACCAATGTTTTCATTTTTTCGTCTATTTCAGGACCGAAGTCGGTGTGTATATTTTCGACGGAACTTTCCGACGCTGTTGCTACCTCGCATACATCAAATTTCGGCAACAACAGTGTTTCTCCTTGGCTAGCCCAAGAATTCGGTATGTAAACCAACTTTACTTTGTTTGCTTCTAGGAAGTCACGTCCTATTAGCATGTCTAACTTGAACTTGTTATTTTCCAATATATAAGGTTCAAATTGAAATTCTAAATTGGGCCATTGTTCCAAGATAATGAACGTTTTTATTTTTCCGTAGGTTTTAATGGGCGTAGCGTTAAGCGCTTGAAACTGGCTTTCCGACGCATCGGGTTTTGAGCCATTACAAAACTCTGCCCAAACGTTCTCCCGAATGAAAGATACCGGGCTGCCCGTGTCTACTAATGCCCGTAAATTACAATTATTTTTATACATCTTAATTATTCTAACTGGTCGCTCGCTTACGCTTAATCTAACGCCGCTTTCCGCAACCGCCGCAATGACTTCATTCTCTGATGTTTCAGGTAGATCCTCTTCTACGGCTGCGACGCGGACTGCATTCCGCTGCTCGGTGCCGCTGTCCCTGGGCTGCAATGCTGGGCACTCCGGCCTCCGGTGTCCCGGCGCCTTGCAATGGAAACATCGAATATCCGGATTCCTGGCTGGCATACTCGGCCGCTCCGCTTTCTCGTACCGAGGCCTTTCGGTACGTCCGCTCTCGGCCCTCAAACCGGGATCCTTAGATTTAAACAAGTTTTTATTAGAATATGTTTGTCTTTTAGGAGCTTCACTCGACGCGGCCGTGATTCTACGCATCTCTTCCAAGAACTCCTCTACTGTCTCTACTTTGATCGTGGCGGCCGTCGCCCGGAGGGACGCCTTCCCTATTCCGCCCACTAGCAAATTAATTGAATCGCGCACAGGTAAATTTAGTCTTTTAATTAACGCGAGCTTATTTATCGCGTACGCGTGGAAAGTTTCTCGCGAATAGTTCCACCGGCGAGCTTCAATCTTTTGCATTTGTTGGTAGAACGGCGTGCGGTTCTCAAAGATGCGCACCAAGGCCTCTTTCAGCACTTGCCACGATTGCAGTACTGGGCCCGTCTGGAATTCGTACCAGGTTTTCGCCTCCTTGACGAATTTACTGGATGCCGCCAGCAAAACGGCTCCCGGCGCAATCCGATGAATTTGCGCTATCTGGTCGACGCGTTCGACCCACGCCAAGACATTTTCATCCTCTGCGCCTCCAAAAGTAGGTATTTGTTGCGCTATAATTCTTACTGAGTTAAACGGCGTGTACGTTACCTCAGAATATGAATTATTTCCGTTGCTTACAATTTCCACAGGAATTTCTGCCGGCTGCTCCTCCAGCTGCTCGGCTACGTGCTCCTCCAGATGCTCTGCTGCGTTCTCAGCCGGTTCGCTGTACATCGGCACCGTTACGGCTCCAGGTTGCTGCAGCAGCTGCCTCACCTGGTCCAGCAAAAGCTGGTTCTGCTGCCGGATCTGCTCCGAGAAGACCGCGATGAGATCTGCTACCGGGCGCTGGACCTGCATCCGCTGCCTTGGCCCCGCGGGGGGTGCGGACTTCGTTGACCGAGCCGTCGCCTCCTCCTCTTCGTCGCAGGACTGCTCCGCTCCGCTGGATCCCTCACCGGCGCCTTGGTCCCTCAGGTACTTAAGCATAGCCTCCACATATGCCTCCTTATTTCCGGTAACAATCAGCTCACGCTTCTTTGCTTCTTTTTTCAGAGCTTCTACAGTCATGCCTTGCAGGCGTGATCGCTCCGTTTCCTTATTGAAGTCGGTCATCGCTTAGCCGCTTCGATGCTGAGCAGGACTCTCTGCAACTCTGGATCAGGTTGTTTATACACGTAGGAGGCTGCCTACTGCGTGGCCTGCTCCTCTGCTGCCTATACTTCCGGATACCCGTATAGGTAGCACGTGTTACTCGGACTTGCTCCGATTTTTTGTCTTCTGCTCCTGCGTCTTCTGCTCCTCTTTGAGGGAGACGGAAGAAAACCTTTGGTAATCCCACTTCTGAGATTATTTCTGTAGCCGGCGGCGATGGGTAGCAATAAAGTTACTATCTAATGTACTCTTAGATTCTTTATTGGGCCTGTTCTCCGATCCTACCTCGACCGCTGTTACTTGCCGACTCTCCGACACGAGCGTGTGCTCGGCTAGCAGACGTTACATTTTAGAAGGACTCGTGCTGCTCTCGTGTGTTCACTTATATGAACTAATCGGTCTTGCCACCTTTATACGTGAAACTCGCAGGCGGCCAACTTAAATCTAGTCGCCTAGCGACCTAGCCCTTACACGCCTATAGAGTTTAGTCTTTTTATACTACTCCGTGCGCAATCCATAAGACCAATGTTTTAGTTGGTTGGAGCCAAAATGGCGTCCAAAGTTTGTTCTTTGAAGTGTTACGTCCTCGGACTCCACATCTCCTTTTTTCCGACACGCGTTCAATAAATTAGATAAAAAGAGTAAACCGTGACTATTTGGTGACGAGAGAGAACTTCCAGGCTTTCAGAAGAAATAATTTACACTCCGAAATCCTTATCGCCGGATGCTTAAATGAAACTTAGAACAATCACGGCATAGATACTGACGGAAAACATAAACAGAAAACTCTTTAAAGAATATTAGAAGGAACCTAAAACAATTTGGAATCAATATCAAATATCTGGCGATAAGTGAAGCACTTGAGACCGCGACTACGAAGCGTAAACAAACGAAGAGGGTGAAAGCTCCGCAGTCATAAGAATATGACACGCGGCCGGATCCCATAAACAAACGCGATCCGGTGATAACGAAAAGGGGGTCCTTAGGAATTTTCCCCCGACTATAATGACAATATTCTGGAAGGTTGGAAGGGGAAGTCATGCGGGCGGAGTTTCGTACAACCGAGTTTTTCTCTCGAGCCAATAGATATCGGGAACTCCTCACCACTAATTAAAAATCTAAGGACGAAAACTAGAGCTTAAGAAAATCAGAGAAGGGATAAGATCGGAGTAACCAATAATTAAGAAAAGGAAAAGTGGAGGGACATGGCCGCCAAATCAGAGCACTGACTCTTTCAAAAATGAAAATCCGGCGCTAGCCCACCCCTTTTCCAAGGTTATAAAACCGCGTGTTCCTGCGGGACTCACTCTCATTCAGTCTCTGAATTACATATATATATATATATATATATCGGATATATATATATATATATATATATATATATATATATATATATATATATATATATATATATATATATATATATATATATCCGAGCTATCGCCTTCACGTTTGTGACTAGTGACTTCATTGTGTCTTCGAGAGAAATTAATAAAGAAGTTGTCAAGGATTCGTCCGAGAGCAACCGAAGACGACAAGAAGTAAGTTTCATCATTTATTCAACCTTATTACTTCCGCCCCTTTGAAATGGTTCCACTAAGATTCTAAAATTCATATCTTTGAAAATGAATGACGTGGGTATTGCCAGGGTGCCGTTCGCGTTTTCCGAAATAGGCATCTCTCTAGAATCCCTTAGGTTCTCCGCTAACTCGACTCAGTTAATGGATTTCCTCCTGTCAGAGGTTGCGATATGCCGCCAGTAAATGGTGACTATCAAAACCTTAGCTCGAGTAAGGGTCCATCCTGTCAGAGGTACCGAAAGAATCTTTGAGGTGATGTATAGAGGGATCCAGAAGGAGCGATGCGGCGTGTTGCCCTGACATTTTTCCCACTAAAATCATTTCATTAAATTAAATTCAAATTGACACCTTTTAGTGGAATCAAGAAACCTTCGGTCAATTAAGAAAAGCCGCGCCCGAAGGAATCGGAAGATCCGCGAATTACGAGAATTGGTTAGGAGTTTCTTCGTCCAATTCTTATTCGCGGCAGCGCCAAGGGAGGTCACACCGGAACCTCCGAAAGTCAGATCAGAGCGGTCGTGGTCTCCTCTGCCCTCCGTACCTCCCAACTCACCGAGTAACAACAAAGACATTAAGTCGGAGAGGAATACTCCGGCGCAAACACCATCGCCGTCGCGTCCGAGGTCGACTTCGCCGCCTCAACCTGAGCCGGAGCTGTTCCGCCCTACTACTCCGTCCTATACTCCGGACGTTTCTTTGAACTCGTCCGGACCTTCTCCTGGAGCTGCTCCTAGGGCATGCTCTTCTCCCATCCGGTCACCGACTCCTTATCCTGGGGAGCCCGAGGAGGTCGACTCTTTTGCCGAGGATGAAACCATCTCTTGGCATGAGCCTGACAGCCCGGAACGTTCTCCTTCCCCCACCCCGAGCGTAGAGTTCCTGGAGGAGCAAGAGGAACCGAGAGAAGTCGTAGACCCTCTCCTCGAACTCCTCCGGAGCACCTGCACTTCGTGGACGGATCCCGTCCCGGAAAGGGCCTATACAATAGGCCTCGATTCCTTTAATCCCGAGGAGATCAGAAGGGAAGCCAGGAGGGCGACTCCTGATCATAATATTCTCATTTATTATCCCGGGGTGGAACATCCCTTCCTGGCTCCGATCAGGTTGATCGACAGGGTATTCCCGAGGTCGACGGCCCGGATAACAGAAATAATAGAAATAGACTTAGAATAATGTTCTCCATTCTAAATTATTATTATTAGTTTTTAAATTCTATTCTTAATTCATTTTTTTTCCTTTTTCTTTTTCGTAAATTTTAAAATGTTTAAATTATATCTTTTATTAAGTCCTCTTCCTTTTTCTTTTTATATCATTATCTCTCTAAATTCATTTAATCTATTTTTTTTATTCTAAATTTGTATTTTAATGAAAATTAAAATTGCCCATTACATTACTGGAATTTCTGAAACAGTTATTTCATTTTAACCTAAGTATCCTTTGTTGCGAAAAACCACCTCAAGTTTTATCCCAGGGAATAAGAATTAAATTTCTTTCCCTAAAAAGAACAAATACTACGCGCTAGTTTCTCTACGCAACCGACTCGAACCCATTCCTAGTGCGTTTACGCGTGGCCCTCCAAATACGCGCCACGCAAGGATCGGCTATTACGTCACTCTCCAAGCCCTTTTCTTCCTCCTTACCTACTCTCATGCTTTTTCCTAAGCATCCGAGTAGCGGTAAATGAACCCACTCAAAATTTCCAACCTTTGACGTAACGGAAGCTAAACTGGCTGCACTAGTTTACAGATTATCTCTTTTCTTCTTTGGTAAAAAGAAAAAGACAAACTTTAATCTATTCATGGTGCAGTCAATTCAGCTACAAAGAATGAATTTAGTAGTGTAGTACATACGTAGTGACGCCAATACATAGTTAATATTTTGTTGTGTTAAAAAAATATTAAAAAATGCCTGGTTGCTGTGTATTTATAATATAATATGTAAATTTGACGAATTATACTTAAAATTTCAAGAGTTTATTAAAAAATATATTAAAACCTACAGAATTAGTAAACAAATATTGTAAAATATATCCAACAAATTTTCCAAGGTGCCACAATGTTGTACAAAAGTTATTAAAATTATTTATAATTGGAAGAATACATTTTTCTTTTAAAAAAACTTGGCATGAAATATAAATCAAGCAGTTGGAGATTCGAGTCGCTCTGTTGCGATGAAACAAGCTGTAATTAACTATAAATGTATAAAGTAATATAATATATTAAGTAATAATATCCTATTGTTAATATTTAATATTTTCCCTTGTTTTTAACATGTGATTGAAGATGTTAATTTGAAGTATCCGCGAGTTGGAGCCAAAATAATAGACCATTGCGGTACTTTATATATATAGTGATTTTAGTTGAGCGACGAGCAGTGCCTGCTTGGAAAGAGCCGCGAAAGAGGAGTCGGCTGGTAGAAGTGGAGCTGAGCGGTTGTTCGCAGTAATAAAAAGCAGAAAAAGAGACCAGGACTTAGTAACTTAATTTCACTCCATACCAGTCGTTTACAACATTCATTTAACTCAGCAATTGGAAGAGTAACGATGAGTAAGAATTGTGAGAAAAGCACACTGCACGTTGTTGCACACGAGGTGATGCTTGGCACAGCTAGACGAACACTGATAAGCCTTGAGCCGGCAACGCCTTCGAGAATCGGAGGCGATTATCGAACGACAGATCGATATCGATCCGTCGCCGGTGATCAGCCACGAGGTGCTGCCCCCGCGGCGGTGACATAATTAATTACTAACTTCAAATCTTGAACAACCCCTCTTACCGCGAATTAGGCAGGTACCGAATTTTAGACTCCGTCCATATATTCTTACGTCCATGGTTAATCCACATTGGCAGAGAAATCAAGATTTCTAAAGTGGTCTCTTAACGTTTGAGCAGGCATTCTGGAAAATGTTATTGTTGGTTTATATTTTTTTGAAGAAAACCTCAATGAGGCAAACTATTTTAAAATTTCTACAAAATGACCTGCCCAACCTCTTAAGACATATCGATAATAATGTACGCAGACATATGTGGTTTCAACAAGATGGAGTACCAGCTCACAGATCTCGAGCTGTTACGCGATATTTAGACGAAAGATTCCCAAATAAGCGGATTGGTCTGAACAGCCGAATTCAAGAATGGCCTCCAAAATTACCCGATTTGAGGCCTCTAGATTTTTATTTGTAAGGATACATTAAAAACAAAGTGTATGCCAAAAAGTCAACAACCGTTGATAATATGAAAAATCGGATCAGAGAAACTTGCAGAAGTACTAATGCAGGTGTTCTTCAAAATGTTAAGGACGATTTTCAAGGTAGACTAGCGTTTTGCATTCAAGTAAATGGCCAAGTCTTCGAACACCTAAAGTAATTAAACTAAATAGATCTTTGATTGGATTATATTCAAATCTTGACTGGCTGGGTTATGTTATCTTGAAAGTTATTTTGAGGAAATGTGGTGGCCGAGATGACAATTCGGCAATTGACACTCGGCGCGCCACGAGATAGACAGCCCGGCATACACAGGTGTAAGCCGGAAGGCCCGAAAACTTGGTGGGAGAAAAAGCTCCGGGCCTAGCAACTAGCGACCGCAGCCGCCAGGCGGCGCGAAAAACAAAAGCTTTCTCGGGAGTCAAGCGCGGCAAGGACCGCTATATAAGCGGCACCGAGAAAGCTTATATCATCGCCTATCCTCGATAGTGAGATCATTTTGTATTAAGCATACGTAGTGCTTGGAGACGACGCACACCTCGGTCTAAGGCAAAGTAGTGCTCCTATACGACGCACATCTTTGCTCGAAGAATGGAATAGTAGTCGTTATTCCAAAGAAGAACATAGCTTCATGCCGCTGCCGCAAACACTGCAGGACAAGAGCCCGAAGACCGGGGCTAGTAAGAAGCGTACGAAAAAGAGTCGTCGCAAGAAAACAGCCATTACACCAGAGACTGTTCCGAAGAGCCCATCATCACCTCCGGTCGAAGCTGCCAGGACTCCTCGTATCATCTCTATAGAAACTTTTCCACCGTAGCAGCCGCTGGTGGGCATCCTACGGCCGCCAGGGTTAAAGAAGCCAGTGAGGCACACGCATCTCCAACTACTGGAATGGAAGCCGCAGCTAGCGAATTTCACGCCGCTTAGTCTCACTCGGCCTCCACGTATATTCCTCGCTCCAGGAGATGTTCGCATCTGGAGATATACAAGTCCGCGTTGAAACGCGACTTTAAGCCTACCCTCGCCTATCCCACCAACACCACCGGTGCGAATAAAGCGAGAAGTTCAGGTCGGACCCTGTACCACGGAGAGAGCAATTCAACACGCTCCCGTGGTAACAGATTCGGGAACTCAGTACGACTCGTGGGCCACCACCTCCTCATCAGAGGCAGAGCCACTAACACTGCCAGGAGATGATAAATGGAGCCCGATAAAAGTAACCCTCACTGCGCCTCACATCTCTTATAGAAAACGCAAATTGTAATCGCGCTAAGCGCAAGACTTTTGTAAAGCACCAGTGGGTGCGATTTTAACAAACATAACTTGTACATATTTGTAAATACACTGTAAATAGTTAAAAATTAACGTCATCTTTATTTAAACCGAAACAATTCTATCCGCACCGATAATACCTACAGGAAATAACATGACATTTTTCAGAAAAATGTTTCAGATAGAAGTTACTTACTTTTGGATAAAAAATAAGAATTTGCAATAAAAAGTTGTGTTACGTCCAGGCCGTTGATTATTAAAGATAGGAGGTAAGGATGAGGTAGGTCTGGGTAACTTGACCTTATAATCTCGAGATACACAGTAAATAGTGTACTCGAGATACCGTTCACACCAAAAGCTACGACAAGAGTCAATGTCCCGAGAGACAATGTGACGTCTTATCTAAGCTGCGTGATCGGTGGCCGCTAATTTTGATAAAGCGATACAAGTATCACCTATTATCAGGGATGGGGCCGGTGCGACTTACAACTAAAATAATTCGAGAAGGCAGAATTACAAAAAAAAAACAAACAAATATATTTCTTAAAATTACAGTAAAATGCGTATACAAGTTTTAATTAATTATTATTCACAAGGATGACTTTTAAGGAACAGGAGGAGAGAAAAATGTAGGCAGGTGTGATTCAGGGATAATAAAAGGAGTTTGATGTTCGGGATGATAGACAAAAATGACAGGATCGTTGTTGGAAAGGTTATATTCAGTTTTAAACGCTGGAGGAGGGAAGGATTGAGGTTCAGGAGTTTCTTGAGGTGGGTGAGGGTATTTGTCGGCTACTTTGTCGAGGAAATGTCGGTAACTGGAATTAGGAAGAGATGCGAATGGAGAGGAAAAGGAATGAGAAAAACTCGGGAGAGGAACAGGATGAGGATTATTTGAAGCAAACGAGGGGAGTCGGTGAGGTGACGCGATCGGCGATGGCGAAAACGATGGGCCTAGGGCCTCACAATAATCCGCGTACAATCGGAGCTCGGGATAACAGATTTTACAGTTGTAGCTTCCGCCGCATGGCATCGGAAGTTTTCTTTTTAACTCGGTAAGCAAATAATTGTATTTCGACGTATTCTCGTCAGAATCAGCGGAAGTGCGTGGGCAAGTTCGGCTCACTATAAATGAGCGAATCGATTTAATAATTACTTCACGGAAAATTGAAAGAAAAATGAGAATCAGACTTACTACTTGGCAGATTATTTAACAAGCGAAGTTTTAGCGTCAAACGTTCCTCTGGCGGAGCGGTGGATTCGTGATTCCGGTGGAAGTCCGGCAGATTTGAGCAGCTCGTGAATCGGGTGGTTAGAGCGGCTACGGATCGGTTGATTCTTCCTTCTGGTTTTTAAAGCACTCACGAATCGCGGTTAAAGTAACGGCAGGCGTCAAGAGACTTTTTAGAATGTACAATGTTCCGCCCGCTCGCGCTTTTTATATGATTGAAAAGGGCGTTGTTTACGAGTGCCGTGCGCACCGCTTATCATAGGGCAGTCTGATTCATTTTTCCGAATTTTCCGTTGTTATGACTCTTTTCTTAAAAACAATGTACTTGACCTTTCATTTTATCGTTAGTCATCCTTGTGAATTAGAATGTTCTAGAAAGAAAGAAATTAAAAGGGCGTGGACGTAACAGTTGGGGTTTTTATTTAAGATTTTAAAGTTGACCTTAAATGACCTACAAATTTGACCTCAAAGTCAAACATGAGATTTACCATCGGTTGTCTCATTTTGTTTAGAAAATAAAGAAAGGCTTCGAACTTTCTGTTGAAAATTTCCATAGCATAACAAAAAACCTGTGCTAGTCTGCAACGGTTCGGTTTATTGCCTTGGCTGTTGCTAAGCAGGCTTTTATTGCTTTATCGCTTGCAACAACTGCGTGCTCTATCTGTTATTGAGACCTGCGACCGAACTTTCGAGACCGCGGGAAGGCCCGAAATTCGAACCCCTTTGTCACAAGGAACAAAGGCTTGGGCGTGCTTGCTTAGCGACAGCCAAAGGCAAGTCAGTCGCAAACCAGAACGCGTACTAACCGCCCATTTTAGATAACTCTTAGCGGATACTTTATCCTTACTCTTTTATAATTGTCCTAGCTTGAGCAATTTATTCGCATAAGTCCGCGCATGGCTTTTGCTCTGTACAAAGTTTAAAATAAATATCGGCAACACTTTTGATAATCAAGTGTATTTACTCATCATCCTCGCAGCCTCGTTCTTGCGCAAACACCTTTTGAATCAAATAACTTTTGTCTAAAACATTTTTCCCTGAAACTAAAAATAATGAAGTTATTTGGGGTGCACACTTAAAATGGGACACCCTGTATAGTAAGTAAATGTTTCGTAAGTGAACACATAAAAAATAATTTTTTCGAATTTTTTATATCAAACTGACCTGTCTGGGATTCATAAGCGTGCGTATTTCAATCCTGGAGAAGGAGTTTCCATTCCGTTCAGCCGTTTAGAAAAATAGTCTTATTTACGATTGCGTAGAAAAAAAGGAAGATCTGATACCCTTTTACAGGGCTTTAAAGCCAGCTTTGAATGCACACCCTTAAATTTTTTTTTCCTCCACTAGAACGCGTGATCTTCTTCTTCTTCTACAATTAATGGCTCCTATCTCTTCCACGGGATATTACAGCCAGTTACAATGATGATGTTGCACAAGTCCAGAGGAAACATTAAATTGAAAGGTTGGCAGACTTGATGAATGAAACCAGAAGGCGACAAAACTTGAATGTGGTAATAGCAATAATATTAATTATGGTTTTTTTGGATGAAGTCGTCGGGAAATGATTTTGCTATGTATAAACGCAAGTAATGGGCATTAGATTCATAAAGATCACAATTGAAAATAACGTGATCAATGCTTTGAGAGGCGAAACCACAGGAGCAGAGATCTGTACAATGGAGAGATTTCTTGTACAGACTTAAATTTAAATTATAGTGGCCACCACGAAGTCTGTTAATCAAAACGATCATAGGGCGGGTATATGCTACATTATAATACCAGGGTTTAGCAGAATTATTATGGTAAAGATTAAAATATTGAATGCCCTTAGACAGAGACGATTTAGCCACAAAATTTTTTAAGTCAATTTTTAAAATAGATTTAGATATTGCTTGTAAATCAGAATATGGAATTTTAAAATGCGGAAGCACGTGGCATTGTAAATCAGATTTTACAATTAAGTCCGTATATTCATTTCCTGCAATACCGGCATGAGATGGAATCCAAAAAAAAGAAACGGAGCAAGAAAGATCCCTAGCTTGTATAAATTTAGACTTAATTAGAGTAATTAAATAATTGTCCTGGTTGATATGATGAGAGGATAATACGTCAAGACAGCTTTTGGAGTCCGTAAATATTACAGCTTTAGCAATTTTTACCTGAATAATAAATAAAAGAGCCTGATAGATAGCCCATGAGAAGAGTCTGTGAGGGATTTTGAAATTGAGATCTGAGGAATATATACCAGAACCAATAGCAGGAATAAAAGGATCCCTAGACCAATTCGTGTAAAAGGAAACGACATTATCTGTAAGATGAGAGGTGGCAACATTAAAAATTTAATTAATAGAAATATTACTTGGAGGTAAATTAATCTTCAAGGCAGAATAAGAAATATGGCAACAAAAAGCAGAATATTCATGATTGTATGGGGGAGGAAAGACAGACCTAAACACATTATTTCTTTGAAATTCCAATTTGCAAAATAAATCAAAAATCGGTATTTCGTTACGAGCTCTGGTCCTTTTACCCACGAAATAAAGATTGTACTTAATGTCATATAAACTGTTAAGAGCAATACTGTATTTGAACGAGAATAGTTTATATAAATATTTAGAGACAAGATATTTGAATCTAGAAAGTATAGGAGTTTCCTTAGCAATATCCAGAATAATATTTATCAGAATAGACTTTCTGAAACCTAGCGCGGTTTTAATTGCTCTGTATTGCGATCTTTGAATTGAAGCAAAGACGCACTTATTATTACAAACTCTGAATACCAAACTGCCGTACTCAATTATGCTTCTGAAGTAGGACCTGTAAATGTTTAAAAGCGATTGAAGATGAGCTCCCCACGAGGTGTTTGCAAGAGAAGAAATTATGTTATTTAATGTATTACATTTTTGCAAAATAAATTCAAGGTGCAATTTTCCATGCATTTTAGAATCTAAAAAGATTCCTAAAAATTTAGTTGAGTAAACAAAAGGAATAATAACGTAATTAATAGATAGAGGAGAATAAATCTGACGAATGGGAATTTTTTTAGAAAAAAACATATGTTTAGATTTATTGGAAGAGAGAGATAAACCTTTATGAGATCGATATTTACAGATACATGCTAAGAAGCGATTGACAGAGGCAGCGGCCAAAGTGGGATATTTGCTGGAAGAATAAAAAACAATATCATCAGCGTACTAAATAATATTGGTGTCTGGATCAATAAAATCGCCAATTTCTCTTAAATAAATGTTAAAAAGTATGGAGCTGAGAATAGAGCCTTGGGGAGTTTTTTTGTTTGCAAGAAAAGGAGTGGACACAACCATTAAGCAGAAAAAGAATTTCCCTATTAGTCAAAACGTTAAGAAGAAATTTCCTGACTTTATATGTGTGTACGCCGTTACGCGATGCGTATTCGCGAGCGATGAAATCCGGGACCACCCTGACGAGGGTGTCGCGAGATGAACGGAGCAAAAGAAAATTCAATAAATTCAATATCAAAAAACAAACCATCAACCACGGCTACTTTATTTCACGTAAATTGTTGCTTCCGGAACGATCGTAACATAAGAAACGCACGGAAATCTTGACTTGCCGATAAACAGCCGCCGTTCGACCCGGCGGAAATCTTGTGGAGTTTCAGGCGAGAAACCCCCGCGAACGGAAATCTTGAGGTAGAAGACGCAAGGCGGCCCGGCAGACGCGGCCCCGGATCGTTCCGCAAGAAAAAGAACAAAGATAGAGATGATAAAAAACACGAAGTGTCGAATGAGACGCGGGATCACCCACGGAGTCGTAACGCTAAGTTCGTAAAGCAAACCCGTGTTCGAAGAGAGGAAAACTGAGGCGTTACTCGCGATAGCTGGATTGCGACTGACGAGCCGACAAAGCAATCGGGCTCGGCAAGCGAGCCCAGGAATGCGAACACGCGAGCCGCGAAAACCAGCATGAAAAGATTCGCGATGATCCCGCGTGACATACACGTGTCAGGCGACCGAGGAGCTCGTGGGCTTCCTCGATCGCCTGAACTCAGCGACAGGCGTTCGCGAACAATATGGAATGCCTATTTTATGTAAATCTTGAATGAGGATGCTAGGCAGAGAGCTGAATTTTGGATCGCGGCCGGCCACGCGTACAGATGCAGAGGCTCGTCCGTGTGACGCCAGCGCTTCGACTGCCGTCGGATAGAGGAAAAGGCCAGAGCTATACACTATCTGTCCTACTCTTTCAAGGCGTAGTCGGTAACTCGGTAGTTTCGGTATCGCGCAAGCATGATGGTAACCGCTCGAATGCGAACGGCTGCTCTTATTTACCATGTACTATAAAACTTACCATGTTACCATCATTACCATGTAAAATAAAAATTGAAAATAAATAAATTGTTATTCATAAAGAATCCTTCTTTTTTTAAATTAAATCATTTTTATCTCATAAGTTAGCAGTACGAAGTAAGCAGAGTTAATTTTTATAAATTTGTAGCTAATTTGTTGTTAAAAAGTAATTGGCAAAGAAAAAGTTTGTTACTCTCTGCTTTTATTATTATACATTTTTTTAATAATGTTCAAGTAAAAGAAGATGAAGTTGGTCGCAAAGGAATTTAATCGAGATAACGCTTTGTTGCTTATTTATCGCTAAATATTTGCCAAAGGAAAATATTAAATTGCTATTTTCTTTTCTTAGTTAACAAATTGATATCTTCTACGTAAACGCTCGTTATTAGGTAACGGTTGTTGCTATCGATTCGGGGTTTCAGATATTTTGTTTAAAAACTGAAAAGAAGTCATTTCAATTGTTTAAACAATTTTTTTACAAAAAAAGTCACTCATCGGATTCGGTCGCCGGACGATGTTGCGAGTGACATAGTATAGTTTTTTTTTTCAATATTAACATTTTTGCTAGTTAACAAATGGATATCTCCGAGATCGCGTGTCCGACTTTTATAATTTTTTTTTTAACAACGTTACAGCATCGTCCGACGACCAAATCCGATGAGTGACTTTTTTGCAAAAAATTATTTAAACAGTTTAAACATTTTCACGATGTAAAATTGCAATACTCAAATTCGGCGATGCACTATATGAAACCGAGAATAAAAATAATTTGTTGATTCGCAAAGCTTGCTATAATTTCCCTGTTATTAGTCAAAATCCTAGACCTAGTACGCGTGTAAATGCCGCAAAACGAGGATTATCAATCCGCGGCGTGCGGCGTTGTCTGCTCAACGAACTCGCTGCTGTCCGCCGTTGCCGTTTCGCTTAGCCGAGTAATGCTCTATTGCCTGGCCAATACTTTGCTTTTTCGATCTGTTAACCGCCCACCGCCCGCCGCCCTCCGCCCGCTGTTGACCACTTGTTGCCCATGCTGATTATTCAGTTTTTTATTGAAAGTAAATTTCGATAATGTATAAGATAAAGGTTAATTAAAATAAGATGCTGAAATGTAGAAAAAACAAATAAAGTTTACTTTTTTTTTAATTTATTTAAAAAATTAACTTTTCCGAAATCGGAAATGTACAGAAATCGCTGTTCTTTGCACATGCACAATGTACAGAAATATGTTCTTTGCACAAAAAGATATAACGTTTTTTTTGTATTATAACAAAACTATCGTGCCTTCACAAAAGTCATATTAATTTTTTTTCTGATAGAATCGAACGTTAGATGGTTTTAATTATTATTGGTGTTAGCGATAAACGACGAGTTTAAACAGTTGAAATAAATAATACCCGGAGGAAAGAGAAGGGTAAGCAGATTGTTTTGTTTGACTCTATATAAAAGAAGGATCGTTTTCATAACGCGAACTTTAGTTAAAAGTGTCAGAGAAAAATTATTTGTGATAAAAAAAATGTCGCGTAAGTATTTTAGTATTATATATTTTTATTATAGTATTTAAACGTTTCTGGTTTTAAATAGAAATGTTTTTTTTAATTGTAATTATTGTTTTTTTTTTCCAGAAGAAGATTTACAATTAAGCGAGGAGAAATGTTACTTGATTTAAATATTAATGACACGCCGCCGCGCTGCTCTACAATTCAAGCGCTGACTTCAACAATTAAAAAACAAGAAAAAATGATAGAGCAGCTGCAAGAAAACCAAAAAAAACTAATCGAAGCGATGCAGCAGCAACAACAGCTACAGGAGCAGCAATCTTCACAGCAGCAACAGCAGCAGCAGACAGCAGCAAAACGCAGAAGCTGCTGACAGTGACCAACCCCTACTGAGGGGTAGAAAAATGTGTAAGTTATTTTTATTTTAAGTATTTATAACTTACGCGCGCGCGCACGCACACACGCACGCATTCGCACGCGCACGCACGCACGAACGCACGCACAAATTTGTATTTTTTTTTTATTTCAGATTCTAGAAGAGGACACGGACGTGGAAGAAGCCGCGCCGGGTGGTACGAAAGAAATCGGGGAAGAGGGGGAAGAGGGGGAAGAGGAGGAAGAGGAGGAAGAGAAGGAAGAGGAGGAAGAGGAGGAAGAGGTGGGCGCGGCGACTTCCACGTTAATTATTATTTTTAAATTTAATTTTTTTTTATTAATTTATTTTTTATTTATTTATTTATTTATTTATTAAAATTAATTTTTTTTTTATAATATGACGAAATTTTGGAATAAATTATTTTATATTTATAATGGATTTTTTATGTAAATTATTTGATAATTTAATTAATTTTTTGTTTTATGATATGACGAAATTTTGGAGTAAATTATTTTATATTTTTAATAGATTTTTTATGTAAATTATTTGATAAATTAATTAATTTTTTGTTTTATAATATGACAAAATTTTGGAATAAATTATTTTATATTTTTAATGGTTTTTTATGTAAATTATTTGATAAATTAATTAATTTTTTTTTATTGTTAACAAGACTACAATTGGCAACAAAATAAAAATTTTTTTATTGCTAATTTATGTATTTTTTTTATTTTATAACAATCCTCGCGTAACGCACAAATAATAAGCTCGATATACCTAAATAAAAAAAAGCGAAAAGAATTTTTTGTTTTATTGCAATTTTAAAGTAACTGTTAACGCGATAGTTACAAAATTAATTTTGAGACTAAGAGATGAGGCCAGACAGGTACATCGGCATTGACGGGAAACGGTGTATATAAACAGCCTAGCTAGGCAATGCAATAACAGCGGCCGATAGACAACATAGTTTAGCGAAAAGACCGAAAAACTTACAGATTACCGAGGAGGTTATTGACCGCTTCAAAATAATTCAAAATAAAGAAATTTAGCAAAATTTTTTGTCTCAGCGCCGATATTAATAGCGGAGTATCGACGTGCGGGAGTCAGGGTCGTAAAAAAAAAATACCTATCTATATTTTTAACTTCTTATCCATCGCGTGCGAGAGAGAAAAAGAGAGAGAGAGAGAGAGAAAGAGAGCGCTTATATCACTCATACTACATATATAATCATTCATTCCTTATTCATTTCTGGATTTCCGCTTCCAACGTTTTTTCATTAACCATACTTTTGTTCGAGCATTTAATTAATTACGCGTTTTTTTTTATTAACGACAAGCGAAAGACGCTTGATATAAAAACAAGTATAATGTAAACGCGCGATGTTTCACGAGTTATTATTGTCTACCGCGAGAAAATAAGATAAAAATGAACAAGCGTCGACCTAATACTAATAAGATCAAAATATATAATTAACACCGGCAGCAATCAATCCAATAAACACATCCTAACAACGACAATTAAAAACAGCGTTCAAATTTTTTTTTTCTCCTTTTTATAAAATAGTCTAATAATTAAATAAAGTATATAATTGTTAATTTTTGTATAAACATGTAAAAACATTAAAAAAATAAAAAAGTTACATAGGCCTGACTCGAACTAGCGATCCTGCGCTTATTAGATCAGAGCTGTCCGCGCTGGACTACCACGCTGCTTCGAAAATAAGTCTAACTTCTCGGTACTTCAATACATCGCAAATGTTTAAACTCGATTTTCTTTTTTTATTTTAGAGAAGCGCATCAAATGGCTTTACAATATTAATGTAGGAACACCAATTTTCAAACTCTGCAAATTTGAATAAAATCAGTGTTCCGTTGAGCGCGACCTCTCCTTGTTAATAATATACAGGGTAATCAGTGGACGAAGTTGAAAATAGATAGAACTAATCGAATTAAGACGAAAAATCCTTTACCATTTTAAAAAATTCTAAATTTCCGAGAAAAAAATTAAATTTATGTACTCGTAGGAGCGGTAAAGAAGCGTGGGCTGTGAGCGCGCGATAGACAGCGGCGTGTATATGTTAAAGGTGATGGACGGAATCAGCGCGCGGCGAGCGAGACGAGACGACAACGCGCGTTGTCACTTCATTTCGCTCGCGTGTCGTCACATCGTCTCGCTCGCGCGTTGTCTCCTTGTCTCGCTCGCCGCGCGCTGATTCCGTCCATCACCTTTAAGATATACACGTCGCTGTCTATCGCGCGCTCACTCAGCCCACGCTTCTTTGCCGCTCTTACGAGTACATAAATTTAATTTTTTTCTCGGAAATTCAGAATTTTTTAAAATGGTAAAGGATTTTTCGTCTTAATTCGATTAATTCTATCTACTATTTTCAACTCCGTCTACTGATCTGGGACACCCTATATGTTTAAATAAAATTTAGTTTTTTTTAGGCTCTAAAATTTGTCTCCCTTCCTCGTTTAGCTCTTATCATTTGATTAACATTGGTTATTCAAATCGATAAGATTACTAGGCATCACCACGTGGAGGTGAGGATAGGAATTGAGTAGAAAAAACTATACGACGATAAAAGTTATGTTCGAGTAGACACTGTTAGCATTATTAATGTGAAAGCAACGCATTGCATTATTGTTATTCATATCATTATTAACAACAAAAATAAAATGCATAACTTTTTTATATAACAATAGTAATGTCTTCTCAAAAACAACCAAAGTCGTGTAAAATGCTTTTAGTATCCCTTTGAAACCCAAAAAATATAGTGTCTCTTACAGACATGGTGTCTACTCATGACAATAATTAAATTAGCATTTTTTACATATTTTAAAACATATGCTATTAATTTTTTCTCACTTTATATGGTATAAAATAATATAACATGAAAATGCAATAGTATCATCTTCATTATTGTCATACGTGGAGTAGAATACTAATCTACTTTTCTTTTTGGTTTAACGTTTAGCGTACGAATGGTCTGTGGATATTACAGCCGTGACTATTTCATTATTATTAGATAAAGATGCAACAGCATCATTGTCATCATTGTCGTATGCGGAATACAATGTTAAAGTACTTTTTTTTTAATACAATGTTTAGCGTACAAATTGTCTGTGGACATTAAAGCTATGTGATTCTCATCTATACTCATATTTAAAATATTTTGTTTTTTTGTTTGTAATGCAGATTTTAAAACACAAATAGCATTAACACTAGCCGAAGAAAGTTGATTACGTTTTTTCGTTTTTATATCTGTTAAAAATAAAAATACTCTTTCAGAATTGGCATTAGAATTTGGAAATGTTCTAACTGTATTAATAAGTGATTTTAAATTTTCATATTTCTGTATGTTATTTTTACTTTAAAAAATTTCTTTCCACATATTATCAAAGTTTAATGTTGCGAGATGCTGTTTCTCTGCATCTGTAAAATCTAAATGTATTTTAGCCCATTCATTTTTCAAACCGTTCTTATCAAAACCACCGATGGTTTCAGCAACAAAAGAAACGTCATTAAACGTAATGTCTCTGTGTGCATCAAATAACGCTGCATGTTGGAAGACTTTTAATTTAAATAAAAATTTATTATTTATTGGTAATTTTTTACAAATTTGTTCCGCTGCAGTAACATAAAATTCTAAACAATTTTTTCTTATAATATTTGCTTCATCCGCGTGTCCGTTATTAGATAAATCATCTAGATATTCTTCACAATCTGATCCTAAAGTAATATTTTCAAGAGGTTTTTGATTTTCATTTGAAGCAAATGTAACATTAAGTACATTTTTTAATACCTCTTGTTTTAAAAAATTTTCACACAATTGAATCAAAAGATGCATTAATTTTGGATGCAAGAGATGTATTCTTGTTTCAACTGCTTGAAAAAATATATTAAATTTATTAACAAAAATTGTAAAACATATTTTAAAAATAAGAAATATGCCTTTAAGTCTATACTTTGCATAGTACATTTTAAATTTTCAGCTACACTCGATTTCTCATTCACAATCATGTCAGTCAAGAAATGTTTTATAGTATCCCAAGACTCTAAAATTCTTTCAATGCACATATGACGAGAAAGCCATCGCGTTTCACATAATCTTAATAGTTTGTGGCTTGTTTCTTGAAAGCAATTGCAAAATTCACGAAAAATTGCTGAGCGCTTAGGACTACTATTAACATAATATGCCATTTTTTAAATAAAATCCTCGTAAACATGAGGTATTTTATCACATGCAGCATTTGCAACCAGCGCAATAGAATGACATGGACATGAAAGAGTTAATACTTTTGAATTTATTTTTTTAAGCTGTGTTTTAAATGATAAATTTTTCCCTTTTATTACAGCTGCATTATCGCATGATAAAGCAACAATGTTTTAAAATGAAATTTTTAATTTCCACATTTCTGTTTTAAAAGCATTAAATAATTTCTTTGCACTGCAATCTTTTGCATCTAAATTTATTAATTTTACCAATTGTGAATGAATATTTAATGTTTCTGGATCAACGTATCGAACGTGAAACGTCATCCATTTTTCATTTGTAATATCTGACTTTTCATCTATAAAAATTGTAAATTTCGTATTTTGTAACGTTTCTATTACGCGATTTGTCTCGACTGGAGCTAAAACGTTCGAAATTATATTCGAACATTTTGCCGCGCTTAACTTCATACTTTTCAAGACATCGGGATCTTTCGTTACATCTTGAAAATAATTCAGAATTATTTTAGCAGTATCAAATAAAATATTTTTGTCAGCAATTAACGCGGCATATCGAATTTCCGCTATTTTTTTTCGATCATTGAAAGATAAAAATGTTTCATTATGTTCTGTGCATAACTCTGTGTTTGTTTCTTCATACTCTTTTAAATTATCAATGTGCGTTTTGGATTCTGCATGCCGATGAATATTTCTTTTAGTTACATATTTAAACGATTTCTTACAATTAGTACAAAAATATGAATTTTTATCGTCAAGTACTTCACGCAACCAAGGCTTAAATTTTGGAATATCAAGCCATTGTTTTCGAAAATTTCTATTGTATATAGATTTTTTATTAGTATCTTTTATTGAAATAACGGTACTACTTGATGTATTCTTTATTATATTATTTTTATGGCATGCAGATTCCATATGCTTAAAAACATGTGACAAATGACACGAAAAATTTTTATTACTTATAAAACAATGAAAAAGACTATTATTATCAGGAACTCTACCTATCCAAGATTTAAATCGATCGTCAAAAAGCCAACTGTCCGAAAAAACTGAATTCACTTTCTTTTTCGTGCCATCACATGCTTTAGATGCTTCCATTTTAATAAAAAAATATAATTTTAACAAAAAATGTAAAAATATAAATAATTCTAAAATATACCTTATTACTGCTTATCACTATTGCACCATTAAATTCTAGCTTATAATTTATACTAAGCCAGCAGCGTTATCAAGAGGCGCGGTAGTGCCTCGCGCCAAGTATAGGCGCAGCGAGGTATATTAATTACAATTGTGTTCTTAATTCGCTGTACACCTCACAAAACACTTGTAAATCTACTATCTACTAATCGTACACTCACATTTGCAAAAACACGCGCCCAAAGAATTTCGATTAAACATCTAGATTTTAAATTACGGCAAAAAATAAGATACTATAATATCAACACAGTACTTATTCGCGTCTTCGACGGTGCACGACTGACCAAAGAACCCGTTTTAATTTCCTAAACTCCAAGCAAAAGCGCGAAATTCGCGACGTGGGCTGGCTATCGCATAGTTTCAAAACGTATAACAAATAGCCATTGGATAATTTGAAAAAATTTAGACCAAAATGAACCAATGGTCAGTCGTACGTATGTTCTTTTCTCTGCTATTGGCGTTCACGTCGTTAAAGTTTATTGACGTCACTAAATGACCGCGGCCGCGACGTCGTCGACAAACTCGACGACGGCCGCCGCACAGCGCAATAAAAAAGAGTGAGAAAGAATGAACGAGTGAGTGAATAAGCACTTTACAAAACGCAGCGACTTTTAAAGTTTTCATTGTATCAAAGGACTTTATTACCACGTATCAATGGACTGTATTACCATTGTATCAAAGAACTGTATTATTACGTCTATCAGCTAACCCATAAAAATTGTAAACACATACGAAATATAGTTTCAAAAGACGCGCAAAAATTGATGCAATATACTTTCATGTTCTACCCGTTCTAACAATTCTGTAAATTAAAAATATGTCGACAAATAATAAAAATTGGAAATTTTTTTTTTATTAATAAGGCCCGGTTTTATCAACACACGAGTAAATCTAATCGGTTGGATAAACTTTCAGAATTGTAACTACCAAATAAAAAATTGATGATAAGGTGCAAATAAAAAATTAAAATCTGCATAGCGCTGTAATCGATTTAATTTATTAAACATCTCTAGCTCAACCTTTATAAAATTTTCACTTATTCATATTTGACGAAAGTACTGTAGTTTTTACGTCGAAATCTGAAGTTAGATTACATTAAATTAACAAGAAATGTTATGCAACATTTTGAAAAATGTATAACAGTTAAAAAGTTAAAAGTTATTTAATAGAAAAAGGCACAGTCAGTTTCAAATTGATCAACATAGACAACAAGTGGTCAGCGGCGGGCGGCGAACAGATCGAAAAGGCAAAGTATCGGCCAGGCAATAGAGCATTACTCGGCTAAGCGAAACGGCAACGGCGGACAGCAGCGAGTTCGTTGAGCAGACAACGCCGCACGCCGCGGATTGATAATCCTCGTTTTTGCGGCATTTTACACGCGTACTAGGTCTAGGATTTTGACTAATAACAGGGAAATTATAGCAAGCTTTGCGAATCAACAAATTATTTTTATTCTCGGTTTCATATAATGCATCGCCGAATTTGAGTATTGCAATTTTACATCGTGAAAATGTTTAATCTGTTTAAATAATTTTTTGCAAAAAAGTCACTCATCGGATTCGGTCGTCGGACGATGCTGTAACGTTGTTAAAAAAAGAATTATAAAAGTCGGACAGGCGATCTCGGAGATATCCATTTGTTAACTAGCAAAAATGTTAATATTGAAAAAAAAACTATACTATGTCACTCGCAACATCGTCCGGCGACCGAATCCGATGAGTGACTTTTTTTGTAAAAAAATTGTTTAAACAATTGAAATGACTTCTTTTCAGTTTTTAAACAAAATATCTGAAACCCCGAATCAATAGCAACAACCGTTACCTAATAACGAGCGTTTACGTAGAAGATATCAATTTGTTAACTAAGAAAAAAAAATAGTAATTTAATATTTTCCTTTGGCAAATATTTAGCGATAAATAAGCAACAAAACGTTATCTCGATTAAATTCCTTTGCGACCAACTTCATCTTCTTTTACTTGAACATTATTAAAAAAATGTATAATAATAAAAGCAGAGAGTAACAAACTTTTTTTTTGCCAATTACTTTTTAACAACAAATTAGCTACAAATTTATAAAAATTAACTATGCTTACTTCGTACTGCTAACTTATGAGATAAAAATGATTTAATTTAAAAAAAGAAGGATTCTTTATGAATAACAATTTATTTATTTTCAATTTTTATTTTACATTGTAATGATGGTAACATGGTAAGTTTTATAGTACATGGTAAATAAGAGCAGCCGTTCGCATTCGAGCGGTTACCATCATGCTTGCGCGATACCGAAACTACCTTGTTTCTTTTTTTTCGTTTATATGGCACCTGTTCTTAATATAACCCGAACAATACGGCCATGACTAACCAGTAGACGGCGCCACTTATCAACAGCGATATATTGAAAGTCGAAAGATATGATAGATCGAAGTTTTTAAATATAGTGAAGGCATAATATAATGAAGTTACAAACAAGTATAATAGAGCACAAAATAGCTATGGAGAATTAAATAAATAAATTTAAAGATTTTGAAAAAGAGAGAAGCAAATGACAAAGCTTAACTTTAGGAACAACGAGAAGCGGAGTGATAGAGCGATCGATAAAACATTGAGGCGATTCTTTAGCGATGTAAGAGCGGAGAAATTTAGCTTTAGATTCAGACAGAGGACAATTGAAAATAATGTGATTTATATTTTGTGGTGCGAGATTGCAGGGGCATCTATCCGTGGGAGACAAGGAGATGCGATGTAAACTTTGATTCAAGTTATAATGCCCACTTCTTAGGCGACTAATTAACGTAATCATTGATCTATTTAAATCAAGACCATGAAACCAAGGTTTGGGAGAGGAATTATGAAAGGTTGAAAAATGAACAGTTCCCTTGGACAAAGCGGCGTCAGATAAGAAAGTTTCACATTTGATAGAAGTTTCA
The DNA here is from genome assembly GCF_019399895.1 of Cardiocondyla obscurior. NCBI lineage: Eukaryota > Metazoa > Arthropoda > Insecta > Hymenoptera > Formicidae > Cardiocondyla > Cardiocondyla obscurior. Next base: position 4,608,087 of record NC_091879.1, on the reverse strand, counting down.
ATTTTAGCCTTGGCTGTGAGATCAACAAAAGGCGTGTAAAAAGTGGGAGAGGAACCTTGTCTGAAGGCTTGACAAGCCAATGAATCAGCAATTTCGTTTCCATGAATCCCTACATGTGAAGGGATCCACATAAGCGTGATGTCTAGATTATTAGAAAAGGCCTGAGAACATTTGTACCTGATGAGATGTATTAAATAATTAGAATTGTCGGGGGTCCTAGAAACTATAGCATCAAGAACACTTCTGGAGTCGGAGAATATAATAGATTTCTGGCATTTAATTGAATAATTGCAATGAGGGCTTGATATATTGCCCAGGCTTCGGCTGAGAATATGGAAGAGCAGGTAGGAAGTTTGTGTGAAATATTAAGCTTAAGGTCCAGAGAATGAATTCCTGCGCCTACGGATGGGATTTGATCATTTTTAGAGCCATCGGTAAAAAAGGAAATAGCGTTGTGGGTAGGATGAGAAGTAGCTGTTCGAAAAATATGATTGTAATTAGAACTTAGAGGAATATTTTTGACTTGAAAGAGAAGGAGAGGAGGGCGGTAATGGGTAGAAAGAAAGTCATAAAATAAAGCAGGAGGAATGACAGAAGAATGGATTAATTTTTTCATATGAATACAAGAGTTAAATTTTTGATAAAACGGAATATCTCTTAGAGCTCTGGCTTTTTTACTGGCTGTAGAAAGTTGGCTGTGAATTTCGTATGCACTATCGCAGACAGGGTTTTGACTGAGAAATAACTGTTTATAAATATATTTTCGAGAAAGAAAATTAAATCTGATAAGGAGAGAGGGTTCTTTGGCCTCATCTAAAATGACGTTGATAGGTGTAGAAGATCTATAACCAAATGCAAGTCTCAGGGCTTTTGTGGCGGATCCCTCCGACGTCACACGCCGGATGACGCCACCTCATACTTTACCGACCGTTCGGAAGAGGAAGCAAATTTTAATCCCGCGGCCTTTCTTTTAATATTACTCACTCCATGAACGGACTTTGTCTCGGGACTTCCCCGGCTAATCTTCCGGGACTCTCCCGATTTACTTTCTTTGAACAATAGCTCTGTAGGCTCGTTGCGTCAGTCGAGCCCTCAGAGTCCCTCCGAGTTTCAGTGCGAGCACATCGCTGAGTTGTCTTCCACGACACTTTATATTTTATACTTTAATACTTTATTCTTTCAACCGCGTTCCAGTTTGTGCATCGAGTGTATACGTGTGAATTTCTCTGCGTGCTCAAGCCTGGCCAGGCCTTTTGCGAATCACAAACTGCAAACTGCGAATCACGAATTGCGAACCGCAAGCTGCGAACTGCGAGTTCCTTGCGTCTGCTGCCGACAGCATTCTTCCGCCGCTGCGGAATACAGATAAGTGTAACGCGGTCTATACGGACCCGCTTTTATTTCCTCAAATGAGAGGATCACTTCTCTTTATTATTTGTATTTTACTTTTTATTGTGTTTATCATTGCTTGTTATTTTCTTTACTTAATTGTTAAATATATTTGATTTTTATTGTGAAATTTGTCAAGTGTCTGCCTTTCTGTCTTAAATTGTGACCCCCTATTCTGCGCGACTTGTAGCGCCGGCTGGACACCGTCAACGTCCACACTTTAAACTGGATGCACTGAATTTTAAAAAAATAGTTAAATTGTTGCGTACTTGAAAAATGTGACAGCCATACTCGATAACACTTCTAATCATGGATCTATATAAAGTAAGAAGGGCTTTCGGATGAGCACCCCAAGAAGTCCCGGCTAATGATGACATTACTTTAACGATTTTGGAACATTTTTGTAAAATATATTCAAAGTGAATCTTATCACGGAGTTTGGAATCCAAGTAGATACCCAAAAACCGAACTGAATCGCATGGAGAAAGAATGTGGTTTTTAATGTTAATATTGAGCTGGTTATGAGAAAGAGATTTCTTTCTAGAAAATAAATAAACTGCGATTTGGACGCGGACAGAGATAGACCTTTGTCGAGCAGAAATTTGTGAATGTTAGAAAGAGATCGATTAATGGAATTACTGGCTATCGCTGGATCCTTATGAGAAGAGTAAATGACCACATCATCTGCGTAAAGCAGAATTCTTGTATTTTTATCCACAACGTCAGTGATCTTTCTAATATAAATATTGAACAAAAGTGGGCTGAGAATGGACCCCTGAAGAGTACCCTTGTTAGTCAGAAAAGCGTCGGAGGGAGAACCCTGATTAACAAAAATGATTTCTCTGTTGGCTATGATATTATAAATAAAAATACGTATTTTTGCAGGGATGCCCAAATCTTCCAGCTCAGATAAAAGTAAATTGGGAAGAACGTTATCAAATGCGCTCTCTATATCAAGAAAAACGCAGAAGGTTTCCATATTATTGATAAAAGCCGACCTAATGTGATTAGTGAGGATGACCAGGTTGTCATTACAAGATTTGAAACTACGAAAACCAAATTGTACTTCAGGTAATACATCAGAAGATTTTAAAAACCATCTTAATCGATTATAGATGCATCTCTCTAGTAATTTAAGAAAACAAGAAAGGAGAGCAATAGGTCTCGCGCCTCTGCCGCCAGATTTAGGAATGAAAATAACGAGAGATTTTTTCCAGACCTCTGGAATAAGCCCAGAGCTAAGAATATTATTAAAAATATCCAGAATAATCGATAGTGCGCAGGACGGAAGGGAGGAAATAATCTTATTATCGAATTTATCGATGCCCGGAGCTGATTTTTTGTTCAATTTTGCAAGAGCAAGCTTTAGTTCACTATTAGAAATAGCCGAGTCGATCCAGACCTGTGAGGGAGGATTGTGAGACTCCAAAATCAGAAGAGAGTCGAGAGTAGGGGGCGAGGAGGTAGGACAGAAAGGGGGACAAATTTTGTCCATAATCTTACTGCAATCCTGTGAAAAGGCGGAGTTAGGAGCCAAGGAATTGTTGAGATGTCTATTTTTGAAGACTTTGGCAAGTCTCCATAACGCCGTAGAGGAAGTGTTAGTGCCGTCAAGGCTTGCACAAACCTTGTGCCAACTAAGAAATTTCTGTTTCTTAAGGGTTCTCCGACAGAGAGCTTTGAGCCTATTGTATTCAATTAAATTTTGAAACGTAGATGAAGATCTATAATTTTTTAAGGCATTTTTTCTTTGATTAACGACGACACTACAGGCGTCATTCCACCATGGCGCAGGAGGCAGTCTAGGAGGAGAAGTGAAAGAGTAATTAGATTTTTTAGTGGATGAATCAGTAATATCAGATATAGATTTTTCTAAAAATTCTGTAAACCGAGAATAATTTTCTAAATGATTTGAAGAGAGGATAGAACTAAACTGATCGAAATTATATTTAATATGACCGGCAAGAGTATCAAGATCTTCTTGTTTGAGTTTGAACTTGTTGCGTATTCTAGAAGTAGGTGGAAAAAAATTTTGAATGATAATACTTATGGGGAGATGGTCGCTACCATGAGAGTCTTCAAAAACTGCATGAGAACAGAAGAAAGCCAAATCTTGAGAGGATATAGAGAGATCGATGAGAAAAGAAGATTGAGTATTATAACTAATGTGAGTGTGTGCCGAGTCGTTCAATAAATGAAGATCGGCTTCTTCTAAGGCAAAGGCTAGATGATCATCCGTGGGAGACTTGCGTTGGCCGCCCCATAGCGGATGGTGCGAATTGAAATCGCCTAAAAAGGTGATGTATTTATAAGAATTTCGCAAATTAAATAAGTTTTGAAAAAAGGAAAGAGGAGTGCGAGAGCTGGATGTCTGTAGACGTTTATAACAGCGATCTTCTTATTATAATTATCGTGGATCAGGACACCAATTAATTCTATTGAGGAATGAGAAATGCTGGATAGATCAATAAAATTAGATCTTAATCTTTTGTGAACCAAAATGCCCACACCTCTTGTCTGAGAAGTGAAAGAGAGATTAATATAAGAGATGAAATTATTAAGTCGAAAATTCTTGATTTGATTAATTAGAATTTCCTGCAAACATATTATGTTGAATTCTTGAGATAGACTTTGAATTTCCGTTAATTTACTGAAAAATCCGCAGCAATTCCATTGAAGAATATTCAATGGAGGATGATGTTGTAGATTTGAAACTGTGAGATTAGAAGGAGTAGATATATATGAAGTCATAATTGAAAAATAAAAAATAAAAAGTAGTTAATTAGAAGGAGGAGAGATAGGTGAAATTAAATTGACAGTCTGCAGATAAGAAAGTATTTGTTTGAATAAATCAAGTAAGATTTGTTGTTGAGGGGCATCAAGCTGAGATTTGTTACAGTAATCCTGTAAGGTTGTATTAATAAGGTTACAAATAACCTGTGGAGAGCATGAGTCTGGCAGGTGTGAAGAAGAAGAAGGAAAACTTTCATTATATAAATTAAATTTCGAAGTATGAGAGAAAATAGGATGGGGATTAAGTTTAGAACGGGGGGCTGACGGAAGATTAATGCGTATATTTGTAGAATTATTGGAGAGTGAGGAAGAAGGAACAGAAAGAAAGGAAGAATTAGGATTGGAAAGTAAGAGAGAGGCAGCCCGTTTAGTTGATGAGCTATTATTTGAAGCTGAGGGTGTTTTAGATTTTGAGTTGAATTTGGAAAACTGAGAGGGGTGAATGAATTTAGGCTTGGTTACAGAAGCGGCGTAGGATGAAAAATGAGAAGAATTTTTAGAAAGATTGGATGAGAAAGGGGAGTTCAGTACTGAAAACTGATTAAAAGATTCAAAAGAGGAAGCACGGTGATTTTGAGAGGAGTTAAGAAGCGGAAAATTAGAGAAGTCAAATCTAGGGTCAGGAGTTTTTATACGTAGGGTAGAAATGAGATATTTTTTCCTTAGCGAGGAAATATGGAATATTTTCTGTAGCTGCGAGAGCCTGAATTTTTTTGTGTTTGATTATTTCAGTGCACTCGCTAGAAGTGGACCAATGATCACCCTTACAGTTAAAACATCTAGGCTTACTATTTATAAATTTACAGGGGTTATCTTTATCGTGGGCAGATTCCCCACAATACAAGCATCTTGGCTTGCTCTTGCAAAACTTGCTAACATGCCCTATCCGGAAACATGAGTAACATATTTTAGTTTTAGTAATATAGGGCGAAACATTGTGAAACATTTTAAAAATAGATATTCTTTTAGGTAGAGATTGACCCTTAAATCGTATACATAAATTTCTAGAAGGGACGTACTTAGTCCCATTCTCGTCTCTAATTCTACGATTCAGTCTGTGTATTTCCAGAATCTTTACATCAGAGCAAACTGATTCCAAAATATCATTAATAAAGAGGTCTTGTGGAACATCTTTGACAATGCCACATTGTGAAAGTTTATATGATGGTATAAAAGCTTTAAGATTATAATTTAAAAAGTCTGCACAATCAACAATTTTGTTGGCAGCATTAAAATCTTAAAATTCAACGAGTATTTTACCGAAACCAACTTTCTTGCATTCTTTGATATCTATCTTAAAGAGGTTATTGATTGTTCTAGCAACCATAAGAGGGTGTAGATTATTGCTACCTTTATCAGAGTTTGAATTATTGGACGGAATAATCATCACATAGTAAGGAGCGCAGTCAATATTAGAATATTGAACAGAGGGGAAACTAGATCTACCAGATTGAGAGAAAGGGGGAAGCGCCGGAAGGGAAGAATTTTTAGAAGCCTGAGCATGCTTTTTAGAAACATTATAATTAAGACTAGACTTATTATTATTATTGATAGAATCGATTGATCTCTTACGATCTGAGGCAGAATTGGAAAGAGAGTTAGTAGAAGAAGAAAAAAGCTTATCTGTAAGTTTTTGTGCTGCCGCTGAGTCCTCGGAAAGTTCCATCACGCGGGAAACAGTTGAAGTTTGAAGGGGGGATGGGTTCGCTTTTTCTGTCGAATCGTTGAATATCTGACTATGTCGATTGCAGAAATCCGTGAACTCGTTGAGAGACACACTTTTATTTCTCTGCGTAGACGTACAGGGAGACGAGTCGCAAATACTGTCTGAATTAGAGAGAAGGGAAGTAGAAAAAGTCGGGGCGACGTTCCCGCCGCCCTCGTCCTCCGTGTCCGCGATGGGACACTCGTCATCCATGCTCGGGAATAAGTCGGGATAACCGGCGTGAATTATTGCACCAATATAAAGCGCGGAACTGAATACTGAAGTCTCAAGCCAAACTATGGAAAAAAGCACCGCCTAAATATAACTGAAGGAATAACCACGTAGAGCTAATACGCCGCTAGGTTATAACATGTCCGCTCGTGACTGATACTCATGCGCAACTCACCGAAACTACCGAGTTACCGACGACGCCGTGAAAGAGTAGAACAGATAGTGTATAGCTCTGGCCTTTTCCTCTATCCGACGGCAGTCGAAGCGCTGGCGTCACACGGACGAGTCTCTGCATCTGTACGCGTGGCCGGCCGCAATCCAAAATTCAGCTGTCTGATGCTAGGAATGACATTATCGAATGCCCCTTCAATATCGACAAAGACACATACCGTATCCTTGCCAAGAATAAAAGCTGTTCTGACATCGTTTGTCAAAGTTACATGATTATTTAGACAAGATTTTGGGCGACAAAAACCAAACTGAAAATCAGACAGAATGAAATTGACCTCTACATACCACTTTAAACGAAGATAAATACATTTTTCAAACAATTTTAATAAGCAGGACAGGAGAGAAATAGGTCTAACCCCTTTATTACCAGCTTTTGGAATAGAAATTATGAAAGAGGTTTTCCATGAATGAGGGATAATATCCTGATCGAAGAATTGGTTGAAAATTTTTAACAAGACCGATTGGACATAATTAGGAATTGCACTTATAATTTTGTTATCGAATCTATCAAAACCAGGAGCCGAATTGAGTTTGAGGGAGTTAAGAGAAATTTTAAATTCTTCCATAGAGATGGCCTCATCCATAAATGTCTGACATTTAAAATTAGATTGATCCAACACCTGAGGAGCAGCAAGAGCCTTTTCAAGATCCGGATTACATGAGGAGGGGCATATCTTAGAGATAGAGGCCTCACAACCAATTATGAAATTTGAATGAGGAGCACTCAAAGCGTTAAATTTCCTATTCCTAAACACCCTAATCAACCTCTGCAAGAAATCGGAAGGAGTAAATTTATTAAAGTCAGAGCATAAATTCCGCCAACTTAAAGTCTTCTGTTTCTTCAATACCTTTTTACAACGAAATTTGCATCTTTATAATTATTAAAATTAGAGATAGAAGGATTTGATCTGAAAGCCTTTAGAAATTGTTTTCTTTCCTTGACAGCTGCTTCGCAAATTTCGTTCCACCAAGGGGCAAGGCTGAAATTTGAACGAGAAATATAAGAACCCTGTTTTTTCTGAGGTCTTTCGGGAACATTATTTATATTTTCTTCCATAAAATTGGAAAAGGAGCTGTAATCAATCAAAGGATTGCCAGAAATATTTTCAATTAAGGCCGGAGAATTGATTTTTAGTGAATAATCTAAAGATTCGATTTCTTTTTTATTTAATTTAAATTTATAATTATATTTGAAAGAGGGGTAAATGAAAAAATTAACTTTGATAAAGATAGGGAAGTGGTCACTGCCAAATAAGTCATCGGAAATATCAAACTCGCATTTTTTTTTAACAAACTAACTTACTACTAATGAGTTCTTAATTTTAGCGATTAATTATGTAGATTTTTCCAGCACTTTTCGCACTTCGCGTGACCATGGTTTCATTCGATTCGGAGAGAGTATTGAATTATACGAGCGCTGAGTTAACGCAAAACCGGGAACGTCGGTTATCACATATCGATTTTTATTAAGTTTTTTCGCAACTAAGTACGGGCCTTTGTAGAGAGGTTTAAATTTCTTTTCTTCACCGGGACGAACAACCTGATCACGTATCGCTACGAAATCGCCTTGCTGGTACAACGTTGGCTTCAAGTGTCGAGAGTCATAGTATGCTTTGTTATACGCTTTTATTTCGTGCGTCGTTAACTGTGCTACTTGTCTAGCCTCGTCGCGTGAAGCCACAATATTTAATGATTCTCCCGCAGTTTCTCTCAAAAACGTAACAAGTTCGCGATCGGCGTGATTACGCTGTTCGTATCCAAGGAAAACCTTGGATGGCGAATTTCCCAATGACGTATGATATGTATTGTTGATTACGTATTGTACAGTTCTTAATTTATTTTCCCACTCGCGCGAATCTTCCACGAGCTTCTTCAGTGAAGATTTGAGGAATCGGTTCACTCTCTCTGCCAACCCGTTCGCCCAAGGGACAGCGACGGCTACTAAGTGGTGCTTTATTTTGCGGTGTTCCGTGAACAATCGGAATTCATTGGCCGTAAACGCGGTGCCTCTATCTGAGGTAAGGCGTTCTGGATTGCCAATCGCGTCGAACAGTGCCGACAGTTGCTTAACTGTTTTGAGAGCTCCTACTGTCCGGCACGCTAGTAGCCATGTAAAACGTGAAAACGCATCGATTACAACGAAGATATACTTTGAATTAGCATGTGAAGGAATTAGAGGGTCGAAATGGTCCACATGAACGGAATCAAGCGGTCCTTTCGCGCTGAGCGTTATTTGCATCTCGCCTTCTCTAACGTTACGGCCATGATCAGCCATTATACAAGTTAAACATCCATCAATATTTTCGTTAACTTTTTTCCGTAACGATGGAAACCAATAATTAGTTTGGATTCCTTGAACCGTTTTCTCGCGTCCGCAGTGAGCCATCTCGTCGTGGTATACCCTTACTAGATTACGCCACATACCCTCCGGTACAACAAATCGCATACGATCAATTACTTTTTTATAAATTAAACCATCTATCATTTGAAATTCGTCGCTCTCATTCTGCTCTAATTCCTTCGCTATCGCTTGTAAGAACGGGTCGCTCAGCTGTCTTAGATTTAATTCATCTACCAGGGGAAGCGCCTCAACTAAGAAAACCGCTCTACTTAGCGCATCGACATGTTGCATTTTCTCGCCCGGACGATGTACAATAGTGAACTCGTAATCCCGCAAACGAATAGTCCAACGCGCAATCCGAAGATTAAGTCGCGCCTTATTCACGGCAAAAGCCACCGCATGACAATCAGTTACAATTATAAACTTGACGCCGTATAGATAAATATGCAGGCGTTCCACGGCTTTGACCACCGCTAACATTTCGAATTCGTAACTGTGATATGCCGCTTCCGCCTGATTAGTGGCTTGGCTATAATAGACGACTGCTGCTAGTTTACCGCACTCTTGTCGTTGTAATAAAATAGCAGCCAATGCCATTGAACTAGCGTCGGTATGCAATTCGGTATGCGCATCACGATTGTACAATCTTTACGTCGGATACGAGGTAAGTTCTCTTTTTAACGCGTCAAAAGCCGCTATACAATTCCCATCAAAACAGAAGGGTGATTCTTTTTTTAGCAGCGCGTGTAAGGGCTTGGCTAGTTTAGCAAAACCCTCAATAAAACGTCGAAAGTAACCCGCGAGGCCTAAGAATCGCTAGACTTCCGCAACCGTTTTCGGCCGTGGAAATTTATCTATCGCTTCCGTATGGCGGGAGCTCATGATTTTTCCCGATCCAGACAATACGTATCCCAAATATATAGAAATACTCGGTATACTTGTTTTGTTCGTTTCATTCGGTTTTAAATGAAAACTACTTTTTTGGTAAATTAGTATCGGGCGACACAGTCTTTATTTAATATCGAGGCGAGAGCTGGGAATAGAACTGACTCGCTCTTTTTCAAGCGGGTCTATTTATTTATTACTCGATGCTCTCCGAATTTTCTAAGTTCATCGGCTTCTTCCTTTGTTCGTAGGAAGAGCCGAGTTACAGGTGTTGTTTTCTTTTTTTCACGTCTTTATTTACCGTCGGGTAACCGTCTTTTATCATAAATTTACTGGTATTATACATTTTATAATTTTAATCCTACATTCGGCCATTTCTGACTTAAAATCTGTCCTCAGATTTCGCTTTGATTGCAGTCATTAACATCGAAATCGTCGCTTACAAAGTCTTCTACCCACGGCTTCATATGATCGGCAGCCGTTGACGTCTCGTTCGGTCCCTCGTGCTCGCCTACCTTCCTAACAATGTATCGTTCGTTACGGAGAGCTTTTATTATTTGATACGGCCCTAAAAATTTTGCGGCGCACTTTAACCCTGGACCAGCTTGTGTTCTTTTAATAGCTACTAGGTCGTCTTCGCTATATTTCCTCGCTTTCTTTCGACGTTTATTATAGTTTCGCTTATTTTCCTCCTGTGTTCGCGTTATACATTTTCGCGCTTGTTCCCTTATCTCATCTCGACCAACCTCGAACATCGCTTCCATTTCCTCTTCGATCAATTCTCTTAATTGAGGATTATTTTTGAGTCTCATATGCGTTCCAAACATTAATTGAAACGGAGTTTTGCCCGTACTCCGACTCGGTACAGCATTTAAGTATTGCTGTGTCTGATTTAAATACTTATACCATTCGTTAGGTTTTGGAGCGGTCAATTTAGTTAATACCGGTATTAAAGTGCGGTTTATCCGTTCTACTTGACCGTTAGCTCGAGGAACTCCCGTTGTAATTAATACATGTTCGATATTTTCCTTTTTACAGTAGTCGCGGAATTCGTTAGAAGTAAACGCGGCTCCTCGATCCGAGATTATTCTTCTCGGGTTTCCGAAATTTACCGCGAGTTTACTCAACTTATCCACGGCCTCCGACGTACCGGTCGATCGCGTTCCAAAAAGCCAAACAAATTTAGAGAATGCATCTACCACAACGAAAATATACCGATAACTCTTTTTCGTTGAAGGAAGCGGTCCTAGGTGGTCGATATGATATGTTTCGAGAGGCGTATGACCCTTAGGTATCGGATTTAAGTACCCGTCTAATTTACCCGTTTTTCTATTTGCCAAAATGCAATCCACGTAATTTCGGATAACAGTTTCGATCACGCTGCGCATATTTGGAAACCAGTAGTTTTGCCTAATTAACGCCTCGGTTTTTTCGATCGCGAAATGACCATTTTCATGCGCTTGCCGAACTATTTGCGTTTGTAATCGTTTCGGCACGACGAGTTGGAAGTCGCCTTTGTTTTCCCTATACAATAGTCCTTCTCACACGATATAGCCATCGTTTTTTTTCGATTCCGCCAGTAAATACATGTTTTGTAAACTCGCGGCTTCCTTTTGCGCCCTTCGAATTCTCGCGATCATGTCGTCCTCTAAATCGCTATTTAATAACATGATACTCGGTAATAGGTTTCGACTCAAGGTATCAACGTGTATCATGCTTTTACCTGGACGGTGTACAATCGATTAATTAAATTCCTCCAACAACAATGCCCATCTGGCGACGCGAACGCATAAATCTTTTTTGTTCATCGTTAGGGCGAACGCTTGGCAATCTGTCACGATTTTAAAATTAATCCCTAGCAAGTACACTCTAAATTTTTGCAGTGCCTTTATTATTGCTAACATTTCTAATTCATAGCTGGTATACTTCGCTTCGGCCTCTGTCGTTTTTCCGCTCGCGTAATATATCGGGTGTAAAGCGCCGTCGTCATTACATTTTTGAAATAAAATAGCGCCGAAGCCGTGCATTGATGCGTCCGTATGCAATTCGGTTTCTGCTTTCGGTCGATACAATTTTAATAGCGGTTTCTCACTTAATATTAATTTTAGTTTATCAAATGCCTCTTTTTCCTTCGCTCCGAATTCGAATTTTACGTTTGCTCTCAATAAATTACTTAACGGTCTGGCAATTAACGCGTAATCTTTAATAAACTTGCGAAAATACCCGGTTAGTCCTAAGAAACTTTGGATTTGTTTTATAATTGTTGGGTGCGGAAACCTCATTACGGCCTCCGTTTTATGCTCGCTCGGTCGCGTTGAGCCGTTCTCGATAATAAGTCCCAAAAATTTTACTTTCGTTTGCAATAATTTACACTTTTTCCAATTGATGTCCAGTCCAAATCTCTCGGCCACGTCTAAAACCTTTCTTAGACTCGATAGCGCGGTTTCATAATCTACAGATGGAATGATCAAATCGTCCATATAAGTTAACACTGTACCGTCTCGAATTAATTCCCGAAAGATCTGATTGATGAATCTTTGGAAAACGGCCGGTGAATTGCACAAACCGAAAGGCGCGTAAAGAAATTCGTACTGGCCATCGGGAACTACAAAAGATGTGTATTTCCTACTTTCTCTTGCTACCGGCACGTGGAAAAATCCGTTTTTCAGGTCGATAGTACTAAATACTGATGCCCCTTGCAATGCGTCTAATTGATCCTTGATTAACGGAAGCGGATAGCAATCTTTAACTATTTTTTTATTTAGTTGTCGGTAATCGACGCACAATCTTGTTCCGCCCGTTTTTTTTTACTAATACTACCGGACTCGCGTATTCCGAAAGCGACGGTTGGATGATGCCCGCGTTTAACCATTCGCTTATATGATTATCGACTTTTTCTTTTTCCACCGGAGATAAACGCCTAGGTCTTTGATAGACTGGTTCATCGTCACAAAGCATGATACGCATCTCGTAGTCAATCTTACATTTTCGCACGGGTTTATAATTGTTTATCATTTTATTTATTTTATTTTCATAATCGATCGTCAAATGAGACAGATCAACATCATTTATTTCGTTTTGGATTTCAATTTTGAATATTTCCGACAAATCGCTTGTCGTCGGAGCCTTCGCGCTAGGCTTGCGGATCGAAATTTTTCTCTCTTCGACGTATAAATTTACTTTATTTATTAAATCGGCTCCTAAGAGTAAGTCACATCGCAGCAGATCGTTTAGTACCACCGATAAATTGGTCGTGTAATGCTCATAGTCTATTTCTAATTTAATTTCGAATCGTCCTTTAGTTTTAAAACTCTGCGCGCCTATACCACGAAATACAGTTTCTTTATGGGTCAAGTTCGGTGACCCTATCTTAAAATATTGTTTTTCTGGAATGAGTGATAAATCACTCCCCGTGTCAATTAACGCAACTAGTTTTTTTATCTCCGATTCTCACATCTTTAAAATATTTCTGTCCCGACTTCGCGCAAATGCTTTTAATTTCATTTATTTTAGCTTTTCTTTTCTCACAATCTGCTCCGATATGACCGAATTCCCTACACTCAAAACATCGCCTACCTCTCGCTTTGTACGGACACGCCGTCGCCTGATGGTTTCGCGCTCCGCAGTTATAGCATGGTGGCCCTTGCATCTCCTTTGACTCGTTTCTCTCGGTGCGTTTTAGGATGCGCTGTTCTCCCTTGCTTTTCTGCATCTCAAGTTGCGTTCTTCCTCGCAGCGTTACCCGCTCGAACGCCTCGAGCAGTGCCCTTCTCGTCCGCATTCGCTGCACTCGCGCCTGATCCCGTAAGGCCAAGTCTGGGATCCCCTCGATGATGTACTCGATCAGCTTGTCTTCCTCGATCTTAATGCGGTTCCCCAAAATCACCTTTTGATGCAGGTATTCGTTGAAAGCTTTATCTTTATTCCAAATGCGTTTCTCGAACTGCTTTCGCATATGTACTTTCTCCATCGTATGGAAAAACATATTTCTCAGCTCCAAAAACAGCTCTTCTACATCAATCTCGGTGTATCTTTGATCGGAATGGAACCATTCCTGTGCTTTGCCTCTCAAACGCGCCCCGATCAAGATCCTTATCAGGTCATCTGACAAACCGTACGCACTTCTGAGAGATCCGACTCGCCTTTCCCATGCCTCGTATGTGTCGCTATCGCCTTCAAAATACGCCAACAAATTTGCGATCGCGTTGATGTTTATTGTACCAGAATCGTGTGAGATCGTCGGACTTCTCACCGTCTTCTCATGACCGCGAACGCCTCCGTTTCCACCGGTCCCCTGCATACGTCTCAGCAATTCGTTTTCCCTTTGCATCAACCGCAACTCTCATTCCATCAATTGTTTTTCCTTACGACAGAGTTCCATCTCTCGACGCATACGTACGACGTCGAAATCGCCCGCACTCGATCTAGCCGCGCTTTCGTTAATCTAACGCGGTTTCTCCACTTCGTTTGGCGTGTTGGGGATCCATTCGCCCGTTGGATCTTTCTCAAATAATCTGGCTATAAGTTCGTTCTTTACGCCAGTCGTCGACAATTCCATACTTCGCAGGATCTCCTTTAACTGGTCCACCGTTAAATTGCTTGCGTCCTTCTCAATGCTCGTCATTTTACGTTTTTTCTTCGAATTCGTTATTTGTTAAAATAGTCTGCGCTTCTCGTATCGTTGTCTGATTCCTTGATTCGATCCCGCAACTTCAAATCGCGGCACGAGCCCCCAAAATTTATAGAAATACTCGGTATACTCGTTTTGTTCGTTTCACTCGGTTTTAAATAAAAACTACTTTTTTGGTAAATTAGTGTCGGGCGACACAGTCTTTATTTAATATCGAGGCGAGAGCTGGGAATAGAACTGACTCGCTCTTTTTCAAGCGGGTCTATTTATTTATTACTCGATGCTCTCCGAATTTTCTAAGTTCATCGGCTTCTTCCTTTGTTCGTCGGAAGAGCCGAGTTACAGGTGTTGTTTTTTTTTTTCGCGTCTTTATTTACCGTCGGGTGACCGTCTTTTATCATAAATTTACTGGTATTATACATTTTATAATTTTAATTCTACAAATATTCAATGGATTTCATTAGAAATTTACATTTTTTTAAATTTAATTTAAAATTATTGCTTTTCAAAAGAACTAATGTCTCTTTTAATGTATTCAAGTTTTGCTCGACGGTCGTGGATGGAATCAGAATATCATCTATGTAAACCAACACACGATCTGTTCGGATGAGCGGCTGAAAAATATGTACTAATCGTTTTTGAAATTCCGCAGGTGATTCCGAGAATCCAAATGGTAAGCGTACAAATTCAAATTGGCCGTCTGGCGTCGCGAAACCAAAATAATGCGTATCGTCTGGATGAACAGGAATTTGATGAAACCCGTCTTTAAGATCGAGGAGGGTAAACACTTTTCTCCCGCTTAATCTCGTGAGATGATCCTCTATGATCGGAAAAGGGTACTTTTGTTTCACCACTTTCTCGTTTAAGGGTCGAACGTCAACGCATAAACGCATCTATCCATTCTTTTTCCGTACCGGGACGGCGCGAGCGCAGAACGGGGATACGCTTGGTTTTATAATTTTTCTGGTCATTAAGTCGTCGGTAATTGCTCGCATTTCAATCCTTTCCGTATACGCAAATCGTCGGGGCGCAAACGCATATGGTTTATTATCTTTTAAGATTACTCGTACGGGTGCACATTCCAGCGGGGGAGGAACTTGCATACGCTCCACATCATCAAACAATTTAATTAATCTCTTTTTATCGGACGGTAAACTTGTAACACCCTCCTTTCTCCCCTCCGTGTGGCCGGACACGGTCAAGCGACTCGCCGCGGTCGTCGGCGAGTCGTCGCGTGCGTCTAGGACCGGCCGGGGTGTCCGCGGAAAGGAGCGAAAGCATTCGAAGTCTCGTGTCTTTTCTTGTATTCTATTTACATTTATTTTCGGATCGGTATTTACAATGTTCTTATGTACAGGCGTTAAGCCGCGGCGCTTGTCGCACGGGCGACGTAAACAGAGTTGTCGGCGGTCGCGTGAGTCTAGGTTTTCTATACAGGCGTTTTTAGGCCGCGGCGCCTATCGCACGGGTGACGCAAACAGAATTATCGTCGGTCGCGTGAATCCGAGCGTGGCGGTGTAATAAGGGGCCCCTATTATGGACCGCGGTTGCTTTAGGAACGGGAGCGCGGGTGGCAATCGCCGAGAACGCTCGGCAGAGACAAAGGACCCTTCACCTCCGGATTGCGCCGCGCTCGTCAGGAACCGCCGAAGCGGTTGGAGATGCTGCCCGGGCGTCTGCCGCGGGATAAGCCGAGAACGCTCGGCAGAGGCGAAGCACGCTTCACCCAGCTTTATCCGCTGTGGCCGGCGACCTGGCAGTTTCGAAGGAAAGGAAGCGGTGTCGCGGCCAAGAACTCTTGGCGAAGGCCGAGAACGCTCGACCCTCGTTCTTAGCGACTCCTGGGTTTGCTTGGTTGTCCGGGAAGCTACTGAGCGGAGACCCGGAACGGAGCTCAGTAGATCGGAAGACTGCTCTCGATCGCTCGGTACCCGGCCTTTTTATTCGGTCTTTCGCGTGGCCCGGGGCGTTCGGGTTCCCGGGGGTTGGCGTCGCAGCGCTCGTCGCGGTCGTTAATAGTATTAATTTTCGCGCGACGCGGGACGGCGGTACGCTTACTTATAACAGCGCGCGTTAATCTTTGCGGTGTTTTAAAAAAGGGTCGGGGCGCACCGCGCCCCTATTCCCGCCGGACGATGTTCGGTCCGACAGGCCGGCCGATGTTTTGCCGGGGCGAGGTAGGTGTCTACCTCGTTACAAACTATCGGTATGTATATCTTGCCACTCGTCGGTGGTATAACTGACAATTTCGTCCACCGCTTTCCGATTCAACATTTCGGCAAACAACCGTACGGTTTCCTCATTTTCAGAATAATTCGATATAATAGTTATTTTATTTCGTCGGAAAAAATCGCGCCCTAATATTAGATCGGTAGGTAAGCTATTTTCGTTCATCACACACAAATCTACATTGTAGTTGATTTCGGGTAGCGATCGTAACATTATTTTCGCTGTAACTATCCCGCGTAATTTAATTGGTGTTTTATTAACAGCGCTATATTTGAATTCCGGTAATTTCCGCAACGCATTTTTATCAAATCGCAATTTATCGAATATAACAGAGCCGACCAAGGATATCGGGCTCCCTGAGTCGTATAATGTTTCGAGTTTACATGGGTTATTGTTGACGCTTATTACTTCTAAAATCGGCGGATCTATTTTTAATTCTAGGTTCGCATTCCTTGTTACTGCTGCCACGGTGTCGCTTGTTGATGGCGTGTTCTCGTCGTGATCGTCTGCTGGCGCGTTCGTGGTTCCGATGGCTGCTACTGCGGAAGTTTCCCGAGTTGACGATGTACTGGGTCGTTCTCGCCGTCGAAGACGAAAACAATCGGCTTGTTCATGTCCCTTCTTTCGGCAGTACACACAAAATAGTTCCTTTTCTGCCCTTGGTTTATCTCCGTCGGGCATTTGTCGGCTTGGTTTTATTTTGTCTTTTTCAGCACGATTCGCGATCACTCCCGGTTTTTTTTACCCATTCACCGTGTGCTATAGTAACATCATGCATTTTTTCCAAAAATTTATAGACTGAATAGGATGGTAACGAAGCAGTTACGCCGCGCAATAAATTACTATTTATCCCCGATACTAAATATTTTACCGTGTCACTTTCGGCAAGTCTTAACGGCTTGAGCATGGCCATTTTAGCTCATGCATAGTCGCGAAATGTTTCTTTCCCTTAAATCCATTTGCGTGCCTCCACTTTATCCAAGACGGCTTTATACGAGAAGCGCGCGCGAAAGGCCATGGTGATATCTTGGCGGAATGTTCGCCAGGATTCTCGCACCGTTAACGGTGCTACTTCCAACCATGCGCGTGCTGATTTGGAAAGTTTCTCGGTTGCCGCCAAGAGGAGGATATCATCCGAAACCGCGTGAATTCTGGCGACTCGTTCTACGGTTTCGATCCATGAGATCACGTCGCTGTCCGCCGAACCGTCGTATGCCGGCAGTTGCGCGGCCAAAAGTTTTACCGCATGCGCCGTCGATGGTGTTACTAACAGCGAATTTTCACTAGGTACCCTTGGAGCGGGCGGCTGAGGAGCGGGCGGCTGAGGAGCTGGCTGTGATTGCGACATTTGCGGGATCGTTTCTCTAAGCGCTCCAGCGCCGATGTAATTTAAAAGTAGATTGCGGAGGAGTTCTTCTTGCTGCTGAAAGCTTCTCTTCATTCGTTCTTCCTGCTTTCTCATCTCCTCCTGCCACACTTCTCATTGTTTTTGCTGCTGTCTGGAGTGCTCGTCTAATACGGCCCACACACCGGGTATCGGTACCGGCGAAGGAACAGGAGACGACGCCGCCGAACTGATAGCCGAACCAGGTATTACCGTTATTAACGGCTCCGGAACAGTGCGGCTTGTGCTCAGCGCCGCTGACATTTCGCCGCCCTCCGCTGCCGGAGCCGCGGCTTAAGCCGTCGTTTTGCTGTCCATTATCAGGTCGATGTATCCTTCCTTCGTTTTGCTCGACTTCAGACCCAGACGACGTGCCTCGGCTTGCAATTCTTTGTACGTCAGCGCGTCCAAAGCGTGCCGATCCATCAACCGATGCCTTGCCTTTTCTTTTAAAAATTATTGTTTTAACTGGCACGTAAAGTCCTGCTCTCAAAACCTCTCTGATTAGCACGAAAACTATATTTCCGAAGCAACTCACAAACTCGCGACTGCGGAATCCCACTTCTGAATTTAACTGTAAGCTACCAGCCGCAGTGCGGCCGAATTATGACGGGCAACAGGAATCGAAAGTGAAGGATCTGCTAGGGAAAATAGTGTGAAACGGGTCCGTCAGACTTTTTTTTAAACATTTTTATTCTGAACGGAGTACTGTGCTCGGAGGCTACAACTTAACTGATTTTTCGAAATATATGCGGCGGTAACGATCATCTCCTTCTTCTACCTTCCAGCCTATCGCAGCTTTAGCTCGCCGGTCTATCAATAATAGGGGAGCCACTCAATAAGGAAAGTTCGGATTGGATCTTGGTTGACCATAGCGCCGTTCGCCATAGCGCGTATTTCAAACGAGCCTTCCTCATTTTTACATACCAATCTTTTTGCAAACATTATTATTAGTATTAGTTGATTTTATAAGTGATTGTGTGACAAGTAATGGATGAATGTTATCGTTATTATTATTATTTGAGATTACCGTGAGAGTGAAGGGTGCTTTATCTTGAACTGAATCTTTTAACATCGTATTAGATTTCAATGCAGGAGATGAAACTGAGGGACTACTATTGTCATTTATATCCTGAGCTTGTCTCTTATTTATATTAGCAGCAGGCTGATTGTAAAATTTCTGCTGCGTCTTGGCAGCAGAGAAATTCAAAGATCGTTTTTTATTAGAAGAAGGGCTAAGATTATCGTATCTTGAAAATTCCGCGTCCCCATTGTCTTTGTTAAAATGCGCATCTTCCTGTATGAGAATATTAGCAGAGTTGTTTGAGACAAAAGGTGAATGTACATACGTAGATTCTGAGGTGCTATCGGTTATTATAATATCACTATTAAAGTTATTTGAATTGAGATTTTCGCAAAATTTGTTAAAGCTATCAAGCGGAATGTCGCCGTTATCAAGTACACTAGAGGAAAAGATGGGAGAGGAAAAGGGAACAGGACTGGACTTGTCCGGACTTGCCCACCCCTCCCTCTCCTCGTCCAAGCAAGGTAGATCTTCCATCAGAAGTACGGCCAAAGGCCGCAAAATCGTTTAGAAGCCCAAAAGATTAGTAGATGTGAAAGAAAACTGTTAGAATATTAAAAGAAGAAACGAATAAAACTCAAAGAAAGCGTAAAACTGACTAATCTATAACTCTGAAACGCGAGCACATGTGTCTCGAATGACGGCCATTACTTAAATCTAAAACGCGTGATATTTAACATTTTGTTAAAAACTTTAATCGCTTATACCTTGGTTTACAGGCGTCCAAAAAATATTTAAAGTAGAGTGTTTTGAAAGACTTTAAAACCCGCTTCGAATGCAGACCCTTAAATTTTTTTAGCTTTACTAGAACGCAAGATATTTGACGTTTTGTTCAAAACATTGATCGTTCATAACTCGATTAACAAGCGTTCAAAAAATATATAAAGTAGGGCGTTTTAAAGAGCTTTAAAGCTTGCTTCGATTGCACGCCCTTTGTGGAGCTAAAAATGTTAAGGGGATGCATTCGAAGCAGGCTTTAAAGCCCTTTAAAACGCTCTATTTTAAATATTTTTTGGACGCTTATGAACCGAGTTATGAGCAATCAAAGTTTTTAAAAAATGTCAAATATCTCGCGTTCTAGTGGAGCTAAAAAAAATTAAAGTGTGTGCATTCGAAGTGAGCTTTAAAGCCCTTTAAAACGCTCTACTTTAAATATTTTTTGATCGCCTGTGAACCGAGTTATAAACGATCAAAATTTTTAACAAAATGTCAAATATCTCGTGTTCTAGTAGAGCTAAAAAAATTTAAGTGTGTGCATTCGAAGCGGGCTTTAAAGCTTTTTAAAGCGCCCTACTTTAAATATTTTTTGAACTCCTGTGAACCGAGTTATGAACGATCAAAGTTTTGAACAAAATGTTAAATATCTCGCGTTCTAGACGAGCTACAGACTTGAGCGATAGCTCATTCGAAGCGGGCTTTCAAGGCTTTTAAAATGTTTTACTTTAGAATTTTGTGGGGCCTTTGTGATCCGAGTTATAAGCGATCAACGTTTTTCAGAAAACGTTAAATATCTCACGTTCTAGACAAGCTACAAACTTGATCTTACTTGATGACAAGGCAAAGGTAAGGAAGAAGTTCTAGCTTTATGTGGAATTCAAGTTTATTCAATTATTTTAACAGAAAGTTGTGTAAAATAAGAAAAATAACTTTTCACACTTTTAATCTCAAAAATGTAAATTTTACATTTATAAGTAACTGTCATTAATTTTCTACTTAATTTCCAGAATTGCCAGTGTGCACACCACTTTCTCAACATAGAATCTTGAAGATGATACCAGCAGAGCAGTTGTTCGAGCCCCAGGAGTCATGCTTATTTAAGAGAGATGATGGTATTAAAAACTGCGACCAAGACAAAGCACCTATAAGGAAAGCAACTAGTTATTACTTGAGACA
Organism: Cardiocondyla obscurior; assembly: GCF_019399895.1. Classification (NCBI taxonomy): domain Eukaryota; kingdom Metazoa; phylum Arthropoda; class Insecta; order Hymenoptera; family Formicidae; genus Cardiocondyla; species Cardiocondyla obscurior. Next base: position 4,587,292 of record NC_091879.1, on the reverse strand, counting down.
GTAAGAAAAGGTAAGAAGAATGCACACACGTTGATTTAAAATGGATCTCTACATTAAATTATCTGTAAAATAAGTTTTTGTAAAATATGACTCTTTTAATCTCAAATATGTCAATTTCACATTTATAAGTGACTGTAACTAATTTTCTACTTAATTTCCAGAACTGCCAGCGTGCACACCACTTTCTCAGCATGGAATCTCGAAGATAAAACCAACAGAGCAACTGTACGAGCCCCAGGAGTCATCCTCACTCATAAGAGATCACAGGTTAAAATCTGCGACGTGCACAGTGCTTCACCATGAAGACTAACTAAATTGAATAAAATATTAACTGGATGACAAAAATAAAAGGGAAACTCTGGCTTTATGTAGAACCTAATTTTATTTAATGATTTTAAAAGAAAGTAGAGTAAAATAAGAAAAATTATTATCTTTGAGTCATTTTATGAATATTGAAATTAAGGGGAAGCTAAAGCCGTCGCCGAACTTGCACGGCGTCGATATGACTTCTTCTTCTTCTTCTGTTAAATGGCACTCGTTTCCAACATGGATAGGTGGCGGTGCAGTTGCCCACAGTTCTATTGCCCACGTAGCGATTGGCCACGTATCAATAGAACACAGTGCGATTGGCCACAGCTCAATTGGACACAGATCAATTGGACACGGTTCTATTGCCCACGTAGCGATTGGCCACGTATCAAATGGACACAGTGCGATTGGACACGAAAAGTTGCCCACCGTTCAAATGACCACAGATCAAACGCCCACAGAAAGTGAATTTTTGTTCGTTTGCCCACGGATAAATGCCCACCGTTCAAAAGCCCACAGATCAATGGCCCACCGTTCAATGGCCCACAGATCAATGGCCCACCGTTCAATTGCCCACAGATCAGTGGCCCACCGTTCAAAAGCCCACAGATTAGTGGCCCACCGTTCAATGGCCCACAGATCAGTGGCCCACCGTTCAATGGCCCACAGATCAGTGGCCCACCGTTTAAATGCGACTTTTATATCATATACAGGGTGAATCAGAAAATGGAAGTGCCACTTACCATATAAGACTGGTTACCGCAAAATATTAATTTAATATTATTATTTATTTGTGGACGCGTTGTTTATGGATATTACTTTGTGCGAGGCAGTCAGCGGCAGGATAGAATAAAAATAGTAATTAGGAAGTAGGTATTATGCATAGTGTACAGCATAGAAAATTAATCTTATTTAACAATAATTTATTACGTTGAATTTTATAATGTACTGTTTGTTACAGGTATAAAAATAGATTTAACGAATTTTAAAAGTCGTTGCGATATAAAAAAATAACTGTATTCATATATTTTGATATTTTTTAATAATCGGAAAAAAAATTAACTTACTAACTACACATTCATAACCAATAAGAAAAACAAAAGAAATCGTTACGACAAAAGTATTCACACGCAGCCGATACACATTAGAGTTCGAGTTACATCACGTTCTACGCTTGTAAATAAAATAATAGTATCTAAAGCTATAACGTATCACACTGTATCTAAGTCCATTTTGCAATCTATAAGTATTACAACTGCATGCTCGAATACTAAAAAATAAAACAAGTTACATCAGAATCTCTGCTACATTACAACGGTTTGGTAAAGCGCACTTTGGCATAATCGGATAAAAATATGTTTTACAATTACACAGTCATAAGCGACGAAAAGATACAAAAGCAACCGTGTTCGAGTTACATCACGTTCTACGCTTGTAAATAAAATAACAGTATCTAAAGCTATAACGTATCACACTGTATCTAAGTCCATTTTGCAATCTATAAGTATTACAACTGCATGCTCGAATACTAAAAAATAAAACAAGTTACATCAGAATCTCTGCTACATTACAACGGTTTGGTAAAGCGCACTTTGGCATAATCGGATAAAAATATGTTTTACAACTACACAGTCATAAGCGACGAAAAGATACAAAAGCAACCGTGTTCGAGTTACATCACGTTCTACGCTTGTAAATAAAATAACAGTATCTAAAGCTATAACGTATCACAGTGTATTTCAGTCCGTTTTGTAACTTATATGTATCAGAACTTTGTTCAAAAATAACAAATTATTGCTCGATGAATCTCATTGCATGAATCTCTGTTGCATGAACGAATGAAATAATCTCGACAAATCATAATTGCAAAGCAAAACTTTTTGATCGGTAATTAAACGACAAAAGCAAATAGCACAATTTTCAATATAAAAATTAAACGACAAAAGCAACTAAACAAAGGTGGTACGACATTAGCGACCAACACGCGTCTGTATCTTTGGTTAGGAAACACGTGGAGGTAAGATCGCGCGGGAAATGTGCATTAAGCTTGATACGCAATGCACGGTACACTGTGGCGTCATCCTTAGTCCAACAGCACGTGGCGTCATCCTTAGTCCAACAGCGCAACGAACAACCCAACCAAGTAGATGTGGCGCCATCCGTAACCCAACAACACAGCGGACTACCCTCTATATACCAAATATTCCATGATCCAAGGAACAGACCTGCAAATCAAAAATTTACAATTATTGTCTGGTCAGAAGTCGAACAGTTAACATCTTTTAATTAATTTGTACTTGTTAAATATATATTTTATATCAAAAGCAAACATTGTCATCAACCTCCGATCCAAGATCCCTACAAAATTGGTGACCCCGACGTGATCCTGTCGGAGGTTAGAAAAACTGCATGAAAGTGCCATTCTACAATTATCTACGGGGAACGAAGAAACAGGATCAAACAAAGGAGCTGTCAACGACAGAAACGGAGATGTCACTTCAACATACGCCGCCCTCAGCCGGATCTGATACTACGACGACGACGCGAACAAACCAGCAAGAAAACCCAGTGATGATAATCCAGGAGCCGGACCCCCAGGACGGAACCACAACCTCCGTGGGAGCGGTGCACGTCGCCAAGATTCCCCCGTTCTGGAAGGACAACCCGATTCTATGGTTTCTGCAACTCGAAGCAGCATTTGCCATCAACAGAATCCAGAGCGACGATTCGAAATACAGGTTCGTGATAGTATACCTAGACCAGACAATCCTTCCGATCGTAGCCGATATCTTGCTCAACTCCCCCGAAACCGGGAAATATAATAAACTAAAAGAGCGATTAATCTCTGCCCTCGGCGAATCGACCGCGACCAGAATTCGACGGTTGCTCGGAAGTCATGAAATCGGTGACGAAAAACCATCGGTGTTTCTCCAACGACTCCGTAACCTGGCAAGAGCACAAGCCTCGGATGGAATACTGCGCGCGATATTTTTGGAACAATTGCCAGAAAACGTGCGAACGATCCTCGCGATAAGTGAAATGCAAGACTTGGATAAACTCGCGGCCCAAGCGGATAAAATCGTTGAAATTGCCAAACCTCGGTCAACAACAATTAATGCTATAACACAGCAGCAGCAAACGAGCAACGGACTCGACAACATGACAGATTTGAAGACGGAAATCAATTTCCTAACCAGGGAATTGAGACACAGTCGCCGCCCTCGAAGTACCAGTCGAAACCGGGTTAGCTTCAAAGGAAGATTTCAGAACAAGCCCAGAAGAACGCAGAAAAGGGATTTCTGCTACTACCATAGCAAATTTGGAGAAAAGGCCATCAAATGCGCAGCACCTTGTTCCTGGAAGAAAAACGCACCGGAAAACTAAGATCGCCGTCTCGATTACAGGCGATCGAAGATGGTGTACCGAGAACTCAACGCCTGACAATAACAGATAAGAACGATGGGATTACTTACCTTATCGACACCGGAGCTGACGTATCGGTTCTTCCCAAGAGGTTGGTTCGCGGAACCCTGCATCCAACGAGTTTCAAACTCTTCGCAGCAAACAATACGGCTATCAAAACCTACGGTAGCCAGATACGCATTTTGAACCTCGGACTCAGACGACAATACAGATGGAATTTCATCATAGCGGATGTGCGACATCCGATCATAGGCGCAGATCTCCTGGGACACCACGGATTGTTACCGGACCTGAAACGGCGAAAACTGATCGATGAAAAGACGCTCCTCAGCACCAACACTCCGATCAAAACAACAACTGCAACAACAATCGCAACTGTAAACAAAGGGTGTAAGTACGAAAGTCTCCTAAGAAAATACATTGATATTACTCGTCCCACAGCCATCAACCAGCCAACCCACGAAGTATTTCATCATATTGAGACTCATGGACCACCAGTAGCCGAAAGGGCACGCAGACTAGCTCCAGATAGGCTCGCAGCAGCTAAACGAGAATTTGAAGGAATGATGGAACAAGGGATTTGCCGACCATCGTCATCCCAATGGGCCAGCCCTCTCCATATGGTTAAGAAACCGAACGGCAGCTGGAGGGCCTGCGGAGACTACCGCAGACTCAATAACTCCACCGTGCCAGATAAGTACCCACTGCCTCATATACATGACTTCACAAACCACTTGGCGGGATGCAAAATTTTCAGCAAAATAGACTTAGTAAAAGCCTTTTACCAAATTCCAGTAGCCAAAGAAGATGTCTGTAAAACGGCTGTTATAACTCCATTCGGATTATTTGAATTCACTAGGATGCCCTTCGGGCTGAGCAACGCAGCCCAGTCATTCCAAAGATTTATTGATACTATTCTCAGAGGACTGCCGTTCTGCCACGCATACGTGGATGACGTGCTCGTGGCCTCCAAAAACGAAGATGAGCACCGAGCACACTTGGAAGAAATCTTCAAGCGCTTTCGCCAAAATGGACTCTCCATCAACGCAACCAAAAGCGTCTTCGGAAAGCGCGAACTAGAGTACTTGGGATACACAGTGGGCGAACACGGAATCTGCCCCCCCGAGGAGAGAGTGCAAGCTTTAACTAACTTTAAAAAACCTTATACTATAAGTGAATTGCGTAGATACTTAGGCAATGTAAATTTCTATCACAGATTTATCAAAAACGCAGCAACACTGTTGGCACCCCTAAACGAATACCTAAAAGGAAGCTCAAAAAAGGACCAAAGGCCAATTCATTGGACAGCTGAAGCAGAAAACTCCTTCACTCAAAGTAAACAGCAACTCGCAGAAGCCGCACTTTTGGCGCACCCAATTGACAACGCCAAACTAATACTAAAAACTGACGCTTCTCAGTACGCAATTGGAGGTGTTTTAGAACAACTGCAGGAAAAAGAGTGGAAGCCACTAGGTTTCTTTTCCAAAAAACTAAACGAGTCACAACAAAAGTACTCGACTTACGATAGAGAACTCCTCGCCATTTACTCTAGCCTAAAATTCTTTCGACACCAAGTCGAAGGACAAGATTTAACCATACTTACCGACCACAAGCCTCTGCAATACGCGTTCCTCCAATCATCCGATAAGGCATCTGAAAGACAAAGAAAACAATTAGACTACATTAGCCAGATAACTACTAAAATTGAATACGTTACAGGAAACAGCAACGAAGTCGCTGACGCTCTATCAAGGATTGAAAGTGTCGACATGCCAGTCATTATCTCCACCGATGAGATCTACGAGGAACAGCAAAAAGATGAAGAACTCAAAGCAATCCTACGAGGAGAAACTACTCTAAACCTCAAAGAACTTCGCCTGGACAATGGCGACAAAGCAATTTATTGCGACACGACGAATCAAATCCGAGTATACATACCAGCTACACTCAGGAAAAAGGTAATACATACCACACATAACCTCTCTCATCCCAGCGCAAGAGCCACTAAGAAAATGATATCTCGACAATTCGTGTGGCCCAACATGCAGAAGGAAATAAGCTACTGGGTAAAAACATGCCTACCATGCCAAAGAGCGAAAATCGGCAGACACAACACCCGCACTCCAGAGCATATACCAGTTCCAGACGACCGATTCCACCATGTGCACATCGACATCATAGGACCTCTACCTTCAAGCAACGGCTACCGCTACTGCCTCACCATGATCGATCGAACATCTCGCTGGCCTGAAGCAATTCCCATTATGGATACAACGTCAAACACTGTGGCAACAGCATTCTTCAACACATGGATTTCACGTTTCGGAGCACCGGCAATCATAACAACAGACAGAGGATCTCAATTCGAAGCAGTATTCTTTCAATCACTCGTCCAAATGACAGGCAGCCACCACATACGAACAACAGCTTACCACCCCGAAGGCAACGGCATGATCGAACGCTGGCATCGAGCACTTAAGACAGCAATAAAATGCCACCAGACACAAAACTGGACGGAAGTCCTTCCAATGATTCTTCTAGGACTCCGAGCCTGCTACAAAGACGACATCAAAGCCTCTGCAGCCGAACTCGTCTATGGAACAACTCTAAAGCTACCTGGCGAATATTTTATATCAGAAGACCCCACAGGATACCCAACCATCCTCGCCGACCAACTTCGAGAGAAAATGCGAAGCATTCGTCCTCTACCATCAGCCCATCACGGAAAACGCAAAGTCTTTACACACGAAGACCTCGACACCTGTACCCACGTCTTCGTTCGAATCGATCGTCCAAGAAGACCACTTGAACCACCATACGAAGGACCGTATCCTGTTATCGACCGACTTTCCACATATCTATATAAAATCAATTTCAAAGGGACTCCAACACAAATCAACATAGACAGACTTAAACCAGCATTTCTGCAACAGGAAGATCAAGAAACAACAGCAAGACCATCAACTTCATCATGTATTAACAATATTAGTCTGTTACAGCTTCAACACAGAATCAATAACCACCAAAAATAATTTCGTGTCCCTCCAAGCGGTCCACTAGAGGGGGAGTGAGATGTGGCGTCATCCTTAGTCCAACAGCACGTGGCGTCATCCTTAGTCCAACAGCGCAACGAACAACCCAACCAAGTAGATGTGGCGCCATCCGTAACCCAACAACACAGCGGACTACCCTCTATATACCAAATATTCCATGATCCAAGGAACAGACCTGCAAATCAAAAATTTACAATTATTGTCTGGTCAGAAGTCGAACAGTTAACATCTTTTAATTAATTTGTACTTGTTAAATATATATTTTATATCAAAAGCAAACATTGTCATCAACCTCCGATCCAAGATCCCTACAACACGCAATAAAAGTAAAAAATACTATTGGTCGAAACGAACTTCTCCACTATTGGTTGTGCCTCTGCATTGTGTGCTTCCCGCGCGATCTTACCTCCACGTGTTTCCTAACCAAAGATACAGACGCGTGTTGGTCGCTAATGTCGTACCACCTTTGTTTAGTTGCTTTTGTCGTTTAATTTTTATATTGAAAATTGTGCTATTTGCTTTTGTCGTTTAATTACCGATCAAAAAGTTTTGCTTTGCAATTATGATTTGTCGAGATTATTTCATTCGTTCATGCAACAGAGATTCATGCAATAAGATTCATCGAGCAATAATTTGTTATTTTTGAACAAAGTTCTGATACATATAAGTTACAAAACGGACTGAAATACACTGTGATACGTTATAGCTTTAGATACTGTTATTTTATTTACAAGCGTAGAACGTGATGTAACTCGAACACGGTTGCTTTTGTATCTTTTCGTCGCTTATGACTGTGTAGTTGTAAAACATATTTTTATCCGATTATGCCAAAGTGCGCTTTACCAAACCGTTGTAATGTAGCAGAGATTCTGATGTAACTTGTTTTATTTTTTAGTATTCGAGCATGCAGTTGTAATACTTATAGATTGCAAAATGGACTTAGATACAGTGTGATACGTTATAGCTTTAGATACTATTATTTTATTTACAAGCGTAGAACGTGATGTAACTCGAACTCTAATGTGTATCGGCTGCGTGTGAATACTTTTGTCGTAACGATTTCTTTTGTTTTTCTTATTGGTTATGAATGTGTAGTTAGTAAGTTAATTTTTTTTCCGATTATTAAAAAATATCAAAATATATGAATACAGTTATTTTTTTATATCGCAACGACTTTTAAAATTCGTTAAATCTATTTTTATACCTGTAACAAACAGTACATTATAAAATTCAACGTAATAAATTATTGTTAAATAAGATTAATTTTCTATGCTGTACACTATGCATAATACCTACTTCCTAATTACTATTTTTATTCTATCCTGCCGCTGACTGCCTCGCACAAAGTAATATCCATAAACAACGCGTCCACAAATAAATAATAATATTAAATTAATATTTTGCGGTAACCAGTCTTATATGGTAAGTGGCACTTCCATTTTCTGATTCACCCTGTATATGATATAAAAGTCGCATTTAAACGGTGGGCCACTGATCTGTGGGCCATTGAACGGTGGGCCACTGATCTGTGGGCCATTGAACGGTGGGCCACTAATCTGTGAGCTTTTGAACGGTGGGCCACTGATCTGTGGGCAATTGAACGGTGGGCCATTGATCTGTGGGCCATTGAACGGTGGGCCATTGATCTGTGGGCTTTTGAACGGTGGGCATTTATCCGTGGGCAAACGAACAAAAATTCACTTTCTGTGGGCGTTTGATCTGTGGTCATTTGAACGGTGGGCAACTTTTCGTGTCCAATCGCACTGTGTCCATTTGATACGTGGCCAATCGCTACGTGGGCAATAGAACCGTGTCCAATTGATCTGTGTCCAATTGAGCTGTGGCCAATCGCACTGTGTCCTATTGATACGTGGCCAATCGCTACGTGGGCAATAGAACTGTGGGCAACTGACATACACTCCATGGATACGATCCGGCCATTTGCGGAATCTTGATTTAGTAGCTCGTATTGGTTGGCGGCTCATCCGCCATGTCTAGTGTCGAATAGCGTAGAGCGGAATGTTTGAAATGGATCAATTAGACATTTAAATCCAGGGATTTAAGAAAGGAGGAAAGGAGTCTAACGAGTTTAGGAATAGGTTTATTAAGTAAAGGAAAAATATCATGAGGGTTTTGAGGAAATTTTCCTGAAATAAATTCAATCAAATTAGAAGATTTCTCAGCAGTAAGAGGACAGTGGAATACAATATGATTAATATCTTGTTTCAAAAAACCACAAGAACAAGAGCCTGAATTAATAATGTTTTTACTCGCTAGACTGTAATTGAGATTATAATGATTACTACGTATCCTATTAACAAGAGTTATTTGATCTCTAAGTAAATTGTATTTATAAAACCAGGGTTTAGAATGCGAGTTAAAGAAAGTTGAAAAGTATTGACAACCTTTAGTAAGGGCGGATTCCTGCAGATAATCATTAAAGGCATCATTCAGTTTAATTCTTTGTTTATCAAACAAGTCAGGAAACGGTATTTTAAATTTTGGTTTCCTGCCTTGAAAGCGAGCCATTTTAGCAGTTTGGTCAACAGTTTTATTGCCTAAAATACCGCAATGCGAAAAAACCCATAATAAATTAATATTAATGCCTAAAGAAATGGCTTTAGTAATTTGTTCTTTGATAAGTGCGATAATATAATTAAAGTGTGCAGCCTCCAAGATGATAAAGCATCTAGAACACTTTTTGAGTCAGAAAGAATGACAACCGAAGTAATATTAAATTGAATAACTAATATTATTGCTTGAAAAATAGCCCAGGCCTCGGCTGAGAAGATAGAAGTCTTATTAGGAAGTTTGTGCATGATTTTGAGCTCAGGGTTAGTGAGAAAAATACCAACACTGACAGGAAAGTCATCAGAACTTTTGGAAGCATCTGTATAAATAAGGGTAGAATCAGGAAAGGAACGATTGATAAAACTATCCAAATTAGAGTTGATTGAGGAAGATTTGAAATTGGATAATTCAAAAGGATTAAAATAGAAGATTGGGGGTCTCGTAATAAAGGACTCATAGGAATAATTAAAGAAAGGAAGCGAAACAGATCTATGTACAATAGGAAGGGTAGTGTCAAGAAAATAAAAATTTTCCATAGATGGAATATTATTCATAGCAAATAAATTTTTCTTAATAGAAGTAGTTGTAAGAAAAGTAAAATAACTATTTATACGTTTTATTTTTACTTTATTCTTTGTCTCTTAAAATTTCTGAAAACACGTCTGGACTTGTCGAACAATCTTCTAGAAGTGACTTGTTCCTTCCTTTCTTCCTTCATTCATCACGTGACGTGCATAGTCTTTGTGACGGTCCAGTAGATGGCATTGATCCATCATTCGACAGTAGCGTAATATTGTATTTTATTTTTAAGGATAAATAATATGCGTACATAGTGTTATTTTGAATTTGCATAAAACTTTCAATTACCGGGTTATATTTAATAGACAAATTTTTAATTAAATATTTAGAGTTGAGAAATTTGAATCTTAAATTAAGCGGAGGTTCTTTAGATTCCGCTAGTATTACATTTATGGGGGTAGAATTACGGTAGCCAAAGGCGGTTCTAATACATTTGTTTTGCAAACGTTGGATAATCATGAATAAAGATTTATTTCTATGCAGACGCAAAACATGACAGCCATATTCTACAGAACTCCTAAACATTGATTTGTAAAGCGTTAAAAGTAGAAGAGGATGAGCTCCCCATTTGGTATCAGTTAAAGATGAAATAATGTTAGAAATTTGACGACCTTTATTTGCCAGACACTTGATATGAAATTTACCACTCAGGTTAGAGTCCAAAATGATACCCAGGAATTTAACTTTTCCTACAAAAGGAATACATTGATTATTTAGAGAAATATTATAGTTAATAACAGGAGAAACTTTTTTATTATGAAAAACTATACATTGAGATTTAGTTGGAGAGAGATCAAGGCCTCTTTCCTTGAGAAAAGAAAAAATTTTAATTAATGAAAGATTAATGTAGGAAATTGCAACATTGAAATTAACATTAGTAGAATAAATAACAATGTCATCAGCGTATTGTAATAGATGAACGTCAGGTATTAAATATTGATTGATGTCTTTTAAATAAATATTAAATAGAGTAGGGCTCAAAATGGAGCCTTGAGGAGTACCCTTAAATGTTTTAAAAGGGCCTGTAAGAAAACCATTTTGAACTGCAAATATATCTCGAAAGCATGTGGCATTATAAACAAAACAGGCGAATTTGAGCAGGAATACCAATGTCTTTAAGGTCATTTATTAAAATTTGAGGAATAACGTTATCAAAAGCAGCAGAAATGTCTAAAAAACAGGCGACTGTATAGTGGCCTTTCATGAAACCCAGTTGAATATTGTTAGTTAAAATAATAAGATTGTCATTACAAGATTTAAATGGGCGAAAACCAAATTGATTAGTAGGAATTAATTCTTTAGATTCAAGATACCATTTGAGTCTGGTGTAGATACATTTTTCTAATAGTTTCAGAATACAGGAAGTAAGCGAGATAGGACGATAACTTGTAGAGCCAGGTTTAGGAATAAAGATAACCAGAGATTGAGACCATACTGAAGGAAATTTATTATTTCCAAGGAAACGATTAAAGAGGGAAAGTAAGGCGACAAGCCATTTTTCCGGCAGTGCCCGAATTATAGAATAATCAATTTGATCTAGGGCAGGACTTGATTTTTTTTTGGCGGAAGAGACAGCTATGTTTAATTCATTTAAAGTAATAGGATTCTGAAGAGATAATTGAATTTTATTGTTAGTTAAGTCATCCAAGATAGAATCTTCTAAGGATTGAGGACCGCAAAAGGGAGGACATATTTTGTTAAGAGCAGATTTAATTGCTTCTTCAGCGTCAGAGAACGAAGAAGAGTTGAAATTTACATTAGCGTTTTTCCTTTTAAATGACTTGACAAGGTTCCAGATATAAAGAGTGAAAGTTTTGGAATTGAATTCGCTACAAAAGGATTTCCATCCCAGTTTTTTTTGTTTAAAAAGAGTTTTTTGACATAAGGAATTTTCTTGTTTATACAAATTTAAATTAAATAAAGAAGGATTTGATTTGAATCGAATTAGTGCAACTTTACGTTTTTTAATTGCCTGGTCACAGATAGAATTCCACCAAGGCGCAGGATTTGACTTAAAATTGATTTCTTTAGAAGTAAATAAATCAGGTAGATTGTCTCTAAGATTAACGATTAAATTAATGTGTTGTTTTAAACAGTCTATAAAATTTGAATATTCCGTAAGAACGTCTAGTGATTTGATGGATTCTAATTGATCAGAGTTCGCAGAAAGAGTTTCGCTAAGAAGGGAGAGCTCTTCAGGATTTAAATTAAACTTATATACAAATCTCCTGATTCGACTAACCGAAGAATTGACAGTGGTGAAAATCGGAAAATGATCGCTACCAAAAGAATCATCAGAAGTACGGGAGGAACATAAGGGGGTTAGCGAGGGAGAAGCTAGAACTAAATCAATGATTGAATGACAATTATGGGGATATGAAATTCTAGTCTCATTTTTGTCGTTTAAAACATGAACATTAAAGAGGTCAATATAATGCAAAAGCCTGTTACCGGAAAGATCCGATTTGGAACAAGACCAAGCTTGATGATGTGAATTAAAGTCTCCTAAAATTAACGAAAATTTGTAATTATGCATTAGCTGAAAAATTTGAGACATTATGGAATCAGGTGTTTTGGAATTTGGATGTTTGTAAAAATTAATAATTAACAAAGAATCCTCTTAAAAAGGGAATAGAAATTCCTAAGATTTTAATAGAGGAATGATTTAATGAAGAAAGATCGATAATTGAAAATTTTATGTTAGATTTAATTAAAATGCAAATACCACTTTCGCCTGGATTGACAATGTCTTTCCTTACTATATTAAAACCTTTTAAAGAAAATTTTTTTTAATGATTAATTAAAGTTTCCTGAATAAGAATAATCTCACATTGAGAAACTAGCTTTCTTATCTCTAGATCCTTGCTTTGAAGACCTCTACAATTCCATTGACAGATATCAATTTTTGAAATGTGGTTCAAACAATTACAAGCTTTCCTGTTCATTATTTAAGTTAGTTATATTTGTGGACGTTGACGGTGTCCAGCCGGCGCTACAAGTCGCGCAGAATAAGGGGGTCACAGTTTAAGACATAAAGACAGACACTTGACAAGTTTACAAAATAAGATCAGATATATTTAATAAACAAGTAAAGAAAATAACAAGCAATGACAAAAACAATAAAAAGTAAAGCGCAAATTATAAAGAGAAGCAGTCCTCTCATTGAGGAAACAAAAGCGGATCAGTATAGACCGCGTCTGACTTATCTGTATTCCGCAACGGCGGAAGAATGTTGTCGGCAGCAAGCGCAAGGAACTCGCAGTTCACAGCTTGCGGTTCGCAATTCGCGTTTCGCTGCTCGCAATTTGTGTACGCAATAGAGCCTGGCCAGGCTTGAGAACGCAGAGTGATTAGCACACATGCACTTGATGCACAAACTGGAGCGCGGTGATACGAATGAATTATACAAGGTAAAGTGTCGTAGAAGACGACAACTGAGCGATGTGCTCGCTATGAGATTCGGAGGGACTCTGAGGGCTCGGCTGATGCAACGAGCCTTCAGAGCTATTGTCTCTGAAAAGTAAATCGGGATAGTCCCGGAAGTTCGTTGAGGAAAGTCCCGAGACAAAGTCCATTTCAAAGTCCGATCACGGAGTAAATAATTATTTAGAAGAAGGGTCGCGGTATTAGAGTTTGCTTCCTCCTTCGCACGGCCGGTAACGTGTGAGGTGGCGTCATCCGACGTGTAGCGTCGGAGGGATCCGCCACATATTTAAAGGAGAGGAGCTCCTGGAGAAGGAAAATTGAGATGGGAGCGAATTATAATTGGAAAAAGACTGATTCATGAAATTACGAATAGAATTAATAACCATTTCTTCGATATTACGAAATAAAGGGGGAAGCCAACTGTCAGTATTAATATTTAAATTTACAAGAGGATCATTACAATTTTCTTTAATGAATAAAGAAGACGACGATCTATTAATCAGAGCAATACCATTACCACTATTCAAAGTGGATGTGGCACAGGCTCCAGATTGTTTATTTACAGGGGAATTATGCTTAGAAAGAATGGAGCGAGTTTTAACTAAATTTGTATTTTTGGTTAGGTTACGAGCCCGATGATTAGTGTCATGTTGATAAGATTTAGATTTAGAGATAGAATTCGGTTGAAAAGAATTAGAGTTAGGAGCAGAATTATATGAAGGGAAAAGGGTAGAAGGGGAAGAAGAGGAAAGAGAAGAAGAAGAATGATTAGAAATGATTGGTGCCTTGGTAGCACTACTGTAAGAAGGAAAGAAAGAAGAAGAATTAAAATTAAAAGAAGCATTTGCGGGATTAGATTGGCTGAAGGAATAATTAATTAAAGGATTAGTATTGAAATCATTACGTGAAGCAGAGGAGTTAATTAATGGAAAATTAACAAAATCAAAGGAAGGATTAGCACGAGCTGACAAATTAGAATCGTATAAAGTTTTCTTAGCATCCGCAAAAGGAATATTATTTACAGATGCAAAAGCTTTAACTTTTTTATGAAAAATTATAGCGTCACAGGACATTGAAGTAGGGAGATGAGAGCCTGAGCAGTTAAGACATTTATGAGGAAGATCTTTTTTAGGACAAATAGATGGATCATCATGCTTGTCCTGACCACAATATATACATCTGGCCTTACTTTTACAAGCAGCACTGACATGCCCCACTCTAAAACAGTTATAACAAATACGAGTCTGATTGATAAATGGTGAAACTTCTTGCTTTACTTTACAAAGAAAAATATATTTAGGCAACTGCTGACCTCTAAATTTAATGCGAATCGATTTAGAAGGAATATACTGAACTTTATTGTCTATTTTGACTTTTCTGTTAAGCCTATCAATACTTTCTACTTTAATTTGAGTGACGATATTCTCTTTAATAGATTTAAGATCATGAGACAAGGGAATGTCTTTAATTATACCAAATCTGAAAAGTTTAAAAGAAGGGATATAGGCCGTGAGGTTAGCTGCTTTCAAGACCGAATTTTTGACTAAATTATTAGCTATCTCCGCGTCTTGTAGCTCTACGATAATTTGATTTTTGCTAACTTTTTTAATTTCTTTGACACCGGTATGAATAGATTGAGCTACCGTTTTGCAAACATCAAGATAATGTAACGCAGTGTCGCATTCCTTGTCAGGGCGGATATAAACAAAAAACGGAGGTGCGTCGTTCACCGTGTATTTGGGTTCCAAAGGAGCATCGTCGGGGGGACAGGAGGAAGTATTTGGGTCAGTAAACTGTGTATGTGTTTTGTTATTCGCTCGCATAATTTTTTTTTGTTATATGGAGCGTTCTCGGTTGTCATGGAGATTTTGGAATTAGAATCGGGATCTAAATTTCTTTGTTTATCATTAAGAACGACTAAAAAGTCTGATACAGATTTGTCCAAAGCGTTAGATTTGAGGCAAGATGTAATATTTAATTTAGGGGGAGCAAAATTAATTCTTTTACCTTTAATACTGCAGGAATCCGCTGTTGAAGAAGCTTTAGAGATGTCCATGTGAGACACATTATCACCACTCGTTTGAGATATAAAATTTTCGATAACATCTAAGGGGACAGAAATATTTCCAGAAGGATTGTCATTGTAGGAGGAAAAAATTAAAGAAGTATGAGAGTTGGGAATAGGATCAGGGGGGGAAGGAACCCCTTCGCTTGCCAAGCAAGAGGCCGAAGCCTCTTGCATAATGAAATAACACGAAACAACTATTTAAAAGAGAATTGCGTAAAACACGAAGGATAAAAAAAAAATTCAAACACAAACAATCACAAGAGCCGGAAAACTCGGATATGACAAAACAAAACACTAATAGTCGTCCAGAGAGATTAGGTTATGCGTCCGTATCTTATCGAGTCTCGACTTTTGCCGCTCATGTTCAATTATATCGTTCCACCAATAAACTTGCTTATCTTTTAATCCTGGCATATACGATCTGCCCATAGACACCGAACAAGCATCATACATCACCGTTTCGAGCCTTTTCGACATTCTATCCGGATCCAGATTTTCATCTACTGGAAGCCATTCAAGAATATTCTCAAATAGATCAACATTAAGCTTAGAGCTCTTCCATCGTATGTAATCGTATTTATTTCTTTTAACTTTATAATTTCTTTTGAATTTAAATTTCCAACTTATCCAATCATGGTCAGAAAGATTCTCCTCTTCTTTTAATACTTTCCATTCGAATACACATTCTGTCACGTCATCGGTGCACATAGTAAGATCCACAACCGAAGAGCCCTGATACCGATTACATGTGAAATCTAAATTATTCAATATATTCATATTCTTGTCGAGACACCAATTGTACAATAGCTTCCCTCTCCAATTAGTTTTAATATCCCACTCAATTGAGCGCGCATTAAAATCTCCAGTCAACAATAGATTCCTACCTTCACTTAAGTTATATACATTATCTAAATCCAGTATTAAATTATCAAAATCTCTTCTTTCACAATTAGGCGAAATATAAACTGACGCAACATATAGCTTACCAATTTTAACCGCGATAACAAAATTACTCTTACATACAACTTGTGGAGCCGGTCTTAGCTTATTTGAATCAACATAAATAAAAGATGTTTTTAAATCGTTTGAATACCATCCTGAAAGTTTAGGTTTCCTTGGCATCTCCGTCGCAAATACAATGTCGTAATCAAATTTCTTAATATATCGTAACAGAATCCCATATGCTTCAAAAGACCTATTAAGATTAACCTGCATCATGTCTACGTACTTAATTTTATCCAACATTATAATAGTCGTCGCGATCTCCAGTATTTACACCTTCTCCGTTATTAAAATTATAATTACCTCCTTTCCTATTTACATTCTGAGCAGAGTAACAAAAATATGATCCTATCCTGTGCATGCTTCCGTACCCCGCCTCTTGACATAATACACAATTTATTTTTTGTTTACAGTCTCTCATTGCATGGCCCGCCTGTCCACATCGGAAACAATTCTTCGATCTGTCTTCGCTATTTCTGCATGTATTAGCCACGTGTCCAAACCTCCAGCACCTATAGCATTGTACCTTGCACGCCCGCGATTGATCCACTTTTGCAATGGACCAGCCCAGCCTCAGTTTTTGTAAGTTTGTTAATCTATCTATATAAGTTAAGGGGCCTTTAACCCAGCACATATTCATGCGATTTCTCATTTCTCTGATAGGACTCACCACGAAATCAGTTATACGCGCTTCCACCGCAGTGGCGATGACCCCCGCAATCTCCTCACACGTGATTGAATAATCAAAATTCGAAATGCGCGCTTCTCCCATTGCTACAGGTCTCGTTACTTTTGTCTTTCCTCGTAAAACTCCATTTAATCTTTCAAATAGTTTGTCAGCCCTTTCATGATTATCTTTCCCAGGTAACTCGAGCATCAAAGCGCCCCCCGCCGACATCCTTACTCTCACATTATCGCCGTACTCTGTAAGCGCAACTTCTTTCTTGGCCGCTTTTATAATATCCGCGTACGATTTTTTAATATCATCATCATCAGTTTTTATCGCAACAACCGCATTCCTCGGCGCTCGCCTTATTTTATTCACGTTATTCCTCTTCTTCCTATTTCTAACTAGTTCAAAGTTTAAATCATCCGCTGTTTCTATGTCTGTAGCGTTGTTTCTTCTTCCTTCGAATCGGTTATTATTACTCATATTATCTATAGAGTCATAAATCCCTTTATTTGCATTTCTACTAATCCTATAGGTCTTCGACGACTCCGTCATCTTCGAGTTGCTATCACCCATGATCGGATTATCCACCGGGGTACTTAAAAATTCTGCCTGTTTTTTTGCGCGTAATTTGAACAATTTCTCCATTTCCTCATCAATTAGCCTTGTATCCGCGACTATCTCATCCACATTTCTGCGATTCAATCTCTCCGGCGAAATAAATTTCCCTTTTAATACTTGAGTTATTTTTGGCTTAGATTTAACCCTGAGCGGCAGGTCCACCGGGCGTTTTATATTACCGCTACTCCCTACAGTCGACGAACCAGTCGGGGTATTTTTAACTTCAATATTTTTATTCTTCAGCTCTTTTTTAATCTTAATGTTTTCCTCCGTTACGTATTTCATTTGTTTTGTCAACGTCAACATTTGTTCTTGTATCTTCTCCATATTTTTAGTTAAGTCTTTTATTTTAACCTTTAATTCTTTATTTTCTTTTTTCAGATCACCATTTAACTGCCGCAGATAAGCCGGGTCACCCAAATCGGACGCCCTTTCCATCAGTTTTTCCACAATAATTTTGATGCCGCTCAGTCGATTCTTCATGTTTCCAGAAGTTCGTCCCTGCAAATTTTTTGACTTTGCGCGACTCGTGTCCACCTCCTCTATCCATTCTATCGCTTTCTCACCCATTTCTCGTATACCAGCACTTTTTTCTTTCCCTATTAGACTTTCAATAGGAGAAGGCTCCTTAGATATCCTCGATCACTTTCTTTCTTTTTTAACATTGTGCATGCTTATTAGACTTTCTGACGATTCATCACTTAGCGATTGTATGTCAAACGGGTTCTCTTCTCTCCCACTTGTTTCGTCCATGCTACTAATAATCGATTTTTTCCTTCTCGCTGTAATAACTTTCCTCGCGTTAGAAATTCCAATTGAATCTGAGGAGTTCTCCGACGACTCCATCACTGCTTTTCTTTTCATCCGTTTAGGCGTCTCACCTTCGACCACCATCTGTTTGGAAGCAGGCGACTCCATTTGCCGGTGTATAACAACCTCGCACGATGGAAGTACATAAGTATCAATTTTATTAACTTCAGTAACTTCATTCTCTTCTAGATTATGTATAACAGTTTTTATAGAATCATCCTTATCTATATCCTCCTGAATTTCGTCTTCAATCTCCTCTTCTTTCTTCTTTTCTCTGCACTTCAGCGAAGAAGCTCCAGAGATCGCGCCTTCACAACTAGCTTGGCTGACAGATGCATCTGCGGGCGGAGAGCCTGTCGGCACACCCTCCACCTGCCCCTCACATGCTGACGAACGCGCCACGTCGGGAACGTGGTCACGGCGGAGTGGTGACCCATCCAAGAGGTCACCAGTTTTATTTATATTAATAGACATTAGGAACATTGTACATATAATCTTGTCATTTATTATTTTAAAAACTGCAATAATTTATGAACCGTGCCTTCTGCTACTTTCAAAATCAGTATTTACATATAGTTTAGGCTCCAGATTAAGAATTTCAAATCAAAATTGCTCTAACTTCAATTGTTTATAATTTCACTTTTATACATATGTTACATTTTTAAAAATCGATTTTAACCCGTAATTTACAAACCATTGCCTCGATTCAACTGCAATTTACATATTATATACATCTTTTCATTTAAAATAAGAATATCCCTTCAGTTTTTCACTGCAATTAGCAGCTTCAATTTCAACAGTAATACAATTTCTTTTTCAACTCAATTCATCATAAATATAATGTAACATAATAATCAATCGTATATATAGTCATTAATCATTTTTAACACAGAAAACACAAACGAATGTCATTCTCTATTGCCTCATTACTCAATCTTTCGCATTTTATTATCAAATTAATATTAATTTTAACAATTCTACATTATTTATCATTTGAACAACTTCTCTTAAGCTTCATCACTTAATATCTTGCACAACGTTTTGCTGCTAGAGTCGGTTAGCAAACTAATACAGAATTATCTATCAATACTTCTCATTCTCTCTATTGTGAACTTTAAAACTTAATAACATTCGCCTGTACATTTTAATTAGCTTTTATACAACGGACCATCATTTATTCTTCACTCATACTTACAAGAACACTTTTTAATCATAATTCAGTATAAAGTCACAATCAATATTCATTAAATAGGCAATTATAAGGGGAACAGTAGATAAATAAATAATACACAGTATTCAGCTCAGACAACATTTTAATTTACAAAATTCCTTAGAATCTAATCGACAGACTCAGGACGGGAGCTATTGCCATTATTTAACGTCCCGGCAATGCCTCAATAGAGGCGATAATTCAATGATGAAGCGATGAGCGACAGCTGGGTCTCCACCAACCACAAACCTCATCCACAAACATCAAAGAATAATTAGCTCAAAACCTTCTCTAGGTGACGCCATAAACTAGAGAGCCACAAGAATATTCTGGTGACCTTCTACCGCACATGTAAACATACTGTCGGAAGGCGAGATTCAACAACAGAGAAGGCGTTTTATATAGCGGGGATTTGCACAAACATCCAATGTAATTTTGAATAGGAAACACATAAGAAGTATCAATTTTCCAATTAGTATTAGTAGAAAAGTCGCCAAAGAACTTAGACCACCTAGCAATCAAATAAGCAGAACCACGTGGAGGTATGATTTTAACATCTCCAGGAATAGGATTCGCAATACGATCAGCGATAACACCTGAAACACTAGTATCTGCATAATGATAGCAATCTCTCGGGATAACAGCACTTAATCCAGTCATGCAGGCTTTTAAATTTTCCTTAAGAATAAGATTCTCAGGATAAGCCAACCTCAAACGAATCTTGTCGGCACAAGACAAATAATTAGATAAATGTCTAGTAATAACCACATTCATGAAAGGGCTGTTAGACTGCTCCAGGGGTGCGATGGATTTGCTCCCTTGTGGATCAAACAAACAATCAGAATCAGTAGAACACGATGCATAAGCTGAAGTCTCATCAAAGATATATTTGGGAGCTGGTGGAGAAAAATGGCTAATATCACCAATAGGTGAAGCATTAACCAAAATAGCTCCAGATTCAAGCTTAATGTTTGGTGGATTATCATCACCAATAACATGTTCTTCCTTAATCTCAGGATAAATGTCAATCTCATTAGCATCATAATTACAATCGTTCTGTGAACACAGGACCCCACCATCTGTTGAATAATATAATAAAGAAAAAGATGGGACGGTAACAGGTGTAGAATCCAAATCGTGATCACGCATCAGATCCAGAAGGGCTTCCGAGTCTTCGATATAACAAGATGCAGCCTGGGTCGCCATCTTAAAAGCTCTAACGACATCATAATGTCTAGTGGTAATAACGCCAAGCTGATAAAGTTGACCAACAAATTTGTGAGACAAGTCTTTTAATACCATATCTCGGTAAATCTTGCTCTTCTCAGTATAGGCCAAATTAAGTTTAATTAAACGGCGCATATACATACGTCGTTCAAACGCAGTTTTCGAATTCTTATGTAACTTCGGCATAGCAAAGTCAAGAAGGGAATAGACCGTAATAGATAATTACGTCAGCGTATGAAATCATACACTAAATTCGGAACCTAACCTAACCTAACCTAACCTAACCTAACCTTTTTTTTTTTTTTTTTTTTGAGTGGAGAGAAAATGCCTTTATGCACACCTAAGGGCCGGATCCCTTAGGTAGTGTTGGACTCGCCGCTAGCCGGCCCTACCAACTAAAAACTCCACCACTTATAGGACATTCACTGGACAGACATAGAGACGGACGAACACTAAACGAGTAGTTACAACTAGCCCGTACTCTAATAGAAGTCCCTGTATTATGTACAAAACTACCGCGGTGAAATTACTGTAGTAAGAATACGATATTATATCCCAATAAACCAATAATAATAATAATACATATCCTATTCCTTAAAGGAAATAGATTGCCCATCCAGCAAATAAACTAAGATTAGATAGACTCATAAAAGATATCAATAGAGCTTAAATGGCTATCTATATATAATGTGTTGGGGGGGGGAAAGAGCTACGGAGGTCTTAAGCCTTTTTCTTTCAAAACATCTGTACAAAAAATTGCAAAAACCCCCCAACTCTTTTTATTTTCGCAAATTCGCTTAATTATTGTTGATAATTCGAAATCATTGCCAAATTCGTTCGATAATAAGACTCTATGTCTGTCCCATTTGGAGCAAAATCTGAGAGTGTGCTCAACTGAATCTATAGCATTGCTTCCACAATAAGAACAATCCAATGATTCAACCTTTCGAATTTGAAATAAAAATGGCGAAAACTCACCATGAGAAGTAAGGAATTGGGTCACATAGTCCAATTCACCATACGAGCGTTCAAGCCAACTCCAAAAATTAGAAAAAATAGCCCTAATAGTCCACGTAGCTATTCCTTTTGAACTAGATATGAAGTGGATCCATTGATTCCTTAAATGAGTGCCCTCTTCCGCTTTAATTTGTTTTATCGCTTGAGCCATTTCTCTTTTATTTAGCCTATCTTTCGCTCTTTTAGAGTAACGCCATCGAATATAATTATATTTATTCTTCTTAATTTTAAGTCTTGCTTGATTACAAAACTTCCAGGAAGCCCATCTGTGGTCGGATAAATTTATGTCGTAATCATACACTCGCCAGTCAACTATCGAATTCCCTAGATCCCTTGTCACCAAAGTGAGGTCAATAATCGAAGATCCCTGAGGACGTACGCAAGTCGGGATATTGTTATTTAAAATTGAAATATCCAAATTAACAACTAATTCCTGCAAAAGTTTGTCTCGCCAATCTGTAACTACATCGCTCCATAGAGCCGAGCGCGCATTAAAATCTCCAACAATCATCACATTCCTACCGCTATTTCTATGGATTATTTCGCTAATCTCGCTCAAGAGTGACTCAAAATCAGTTCTATTACAATGAGGTGAAACATATACCGAAGCAAGAACCAGTTTATCCAATTTTACCGCTATAACGTTTCTATTATTACATACAATAGTTGGGGCCGGCCTAATGCAGATCGGGTCAACATAAACGGCCACAAGCTTATTATCGTTGCAATACCAGCCAGGCGTCTGCGGAACACACGGTAACTCGAATGCAAATACTACGTGATAGGTGTTTCTTTTAATAT